>NC_133324.1:715306904-715392298 GCF_042186555.1 Aquarana catesbeiana | reverse complement strand
TAGGATTCTCTCTGGAGTATTGAGCGATCCCAATCGCCACCCCTGGGGTTGGGTTTAACGACCTCCAGTACTAGGAATTTCACCACAGAATTGTTAAATCTATGGTGTAGGCCGATATGTCGGCCGATAGTTGTTAGTTTGCCATTTTCTGAGTCATACAAGTGGTCCCCAATTCTCTGCCTGAGTTCCCTAATCGTTTTGCCCACATAAAAGGCTTTGCAGACACAGTTCATGAGGTAAACTACCCCTCTTGTACTGCAATCGGCGTAGGTCCGTGGGACCAGAATCTCGCCGTTGGGTAAAGTCACGGTTCTGCTTTCAGAGATCCAGGGGCACCTGGGGCACTCTCCACATTGAAAGGTACCGTTTGGACCATTCCTGGTAGATCTGGTGGGGTTATAGTGGCTGGCAGTTAATTGGTCACGTAGGGAGGCAACACCCCACCAACAAACCCCAAAAAAGATAAAAAAGGCCCTAAAGGCCCAAGACCCACTCAAACACCCTCCACTCAAACCCCACATGATACTAATATCCCCGTAGAAGGGGCCACTGGTCACTCTACGTTGCATGGCACAATCCCCAGAATTCTCAACTCTACCTTACTGACTAATAAATACACGAAAATCAATGAGGATGCGATTTTTTTTAGATCTGAAAAAACAACAGAGCAATCTGGATGCGTACGTCCTAAAACCCTCACTGTCCCAACAAAACCTTCCCCCCCAGATCACACCGACCACAACGTCATAAACCTCACCCCTCTTTCCTTCAGTAGCGAGGAGATCTCGCTGTTACAATTAGGTCTGGGATTTTGTCCTCTTGATGCACTCAAGGTCACTGAAACAATTAAAGATTTGTATCTGTTTGCACGCAATTTAACATTTAAATTCATCTATGACAAGGATCGCGTCAACCTAGGACTGGAGCGGGAGCTCGCGGAGCGCACCAAGGGCTTCTCCATGGAGGAGTTTAGGGCGCTTCGCGACCTGATGCTCCTGTACGAGGAAGGCGACACCGGAGACCCCGGGTCCTCACAAGACCCGGGGGTCCCCGATGTGGCCCCTTCAAGTACATGTGGAGCAGGCATATCCCCATCGACCCTCCCTGCACCTAACACATCTGGTTCCTTAATGATCACTAAACCAACCCCTCCAATCAAGCCTTTCCGCTTACGATCCCGGAGATTCCCCGATCTCAATACCTGCCCCGAGATCTGGGCTTTCTTGCGTGCCACTATCAGTGACCTCAAGAAACAAAAATGGCCCGACTATCCTTCAAACCTTGACCCCAGTCAGATTCGAGCTCTTCGATCTCTGCAGCAACGTTCCGATGTTGTAATTAAACAATCAGACAAGGGCGGCAACATTGTCCTGATGACTAATCACCAATATGAAGCCATGTGCCTTGCTATCCTCAACAACAAACAATGGTACAGACCCATCCCTCCTTCCTATATATCTTCCTTTGCACAGGAACTCCGGGCTCTTTGCACTGAGGCCTATATTATAGGCCTCATTGACAAAGACACCTTGGAGTTCCTGGTCCCCAAATTTCCCTGCACACCTACCTTTTATTCCCTACCCAAGACCCACAAAGTGGCACGCTTTCCACCGGGAAGACCCATAGTGTCTGGGATAGGCTCCCTAACGGACAATGCGAGCAAGTTCGTTGATGCTTTTTTGATGCCTCACGTTCGCAGCCTCCCGTCCTATATTAGGGACACTACTGACTTACTGCAGCGCCTTGAGGGAATCCAGATCCCTCCGGACGCCCTGCTCGTGGCTGTTGATATTGAGGCCCTGTACTCCAGTATCCCCCACGAGCAGGGTGTACGGATGGCTGGTTCCTTCTTGGCCGAACAAGATATGACTACTTGGCCCTTGAACCAGTTCATACTGACACTGTTGTATTTCATACTAACCAAAAATCATTTTGTTTTCAATGATCAATTATTCTTACAAATACAAGGTGTCGCAATGGGGACGTCATGTGCCCCAGCCTATGCAAACCTATATTTAGGCGGCTGGGAGCGACACATCCATGCCCACGACCAATATGCAGAATTTTTGGATAATATTCTCCTTTGGTACCGTTTTATCGATGACCTGTTCCTGGTGTGGACTGGTCCCAGGGCCAAACTATTACAATTTTTACATTTGTTGGATAATAATGACCTTAATCTTAAATTTACCTTTAAAATTGAACCTGAGCAAATCCCCTTCCTCGACCTACTCATCATTAAACAACCCGATGGAACGCTGGGCACCGACCTTTATAGGAAACCCACAGCTGGAAACACTCTGTTGTTTGCCACTAGTGCCCACCCAAATTCTTTGGTACGGAGTATTCCGTATGCCCAATATTTGCGGCTACGCAGGAATTGCACACACCACAGCGATTTCTTACGCCAAGCTAAAGCATTACGCGAACGTCTTTTACAACGAGGTTATTCTTCCACCAACTTGCGTAAAGCATTTAACAAGTCCCTAGCACGCCCACGGAATTCCTTACTTTTCAAAAACTCTAAAAATAATAAACCTTCTTCCCCCTCAGAAACTGTAAAACTGATCACGACTTATTCTGCACACCACAGTATACTCCGTAACATTTTAATAAAACATTGGCACCTGTTGGCTGACCATCATATATTAACCAAATACGTTAAACATACACCGGAAATGGTCTTTCGCAGAGCACGGTCCCTACGTGACCAATTAACTGCCAGCCACTATAACCCCACCAGATCTACCAGGAATGGTCCAAACGGTACCTTCCAATGTGGAGAGTGCCCCAGGTGCCCCTGGATCTCTGAAAGCAGAACCGTGACTTTACCCAACGGCGAGATTCTGGTCCCACGGACCTACGCCGATTGCAGTACAAGAGGGGTAGTTTACCTCATGAACTGTGTCTGCAAAGCCTTTTATGTGGGCAAAACGATTAGGGAACTCAGGCAGAGAATTGGGGACCACTTGTATGACTCAGAAAATGGCAAACTAACAACTATCGGCCGACATATCGGCCTACACCATAGATTTAACAATTCTGTGGTGAAATTCCTAGTACTGGAGGTCGTTAAACCCAACCCCAGGGGTGGCGATTGGGATCGCTCAATACTCCAGAGAGAATCCCTGTGGATTGAGCGACTCAACGCCACTGTTCCCCCCGGTCTAAATGAATCTGTGTCCTATAGGCCCTTTTTATGAGGTCCTCATGTGTCCCTGGTCCTCACATCCCCTTCCCTTTCCCCCTCCCCCCCCTTCCTTTCCCTTTCTTTCTTCTTTCCCCTTTTCCCCTTTCCCCCCCCCCTTCCCCCCCCTCCCCCCTTTTCTTCCCTTCCCCCCCCCCTCTTTTTTCCCCCTTCCCCCTCCTTTTTTTTTTTTTTCCCCCTCTTCCTTTCCCTTCTTCCCCCCCCCCCCCCTCCCTGATTTCGTACTATTGGGTTCCAACATTTCCATGATATCTGTCCACTGTAGGCTAACCTCTCTGGATTGTTATTACTGACTGTTTGTTGTTTAATTGTATAATTTTTACATTTTTTCCTTTTATATATTCACTGTGTACCACACTTCTGTACTTGTTTGCTGTGTAAGAAGAATGACCTTCCCCGTTGGTTCCCTGTGGCTCTGCTATGCCTTCGGTCTCCTCTGGGCGGCGGACACATGCCCGCCCTGGCAGCCGTAAAGCTGCTTGCGTCTCTTTGTTTGGGAACTTGATTCCCCTTTACTGGAGCGCGCGCTTGCGCAGTAGCACGTCACACTGCACCTGCGCAGTGCGGACGGGCAGACCCGGTGACGTCAGGGACCGCCTCCCACGCCGTCCCTGACTTCCGGGTTGGGGTGCTCTTATAGCGGCCATTCTTGGCCGCTATGTGAGCCTACAGCCCCTGGATGAGGATGCATTTAGGACCCCTATTGCTGGTAAGTGCTGCCGCCCCCCCCCCTCCCCCACCTGCCCTGCTTGCAGGTAGATTTCCTTCCTGCACATTTTACCCTTATTTAGTATACCCTGCTTTTAATCCCATGACCATTACTGTTACAGTTGTCATGGTAATCGCTACCAGTGTACATCCCTATCACAGCCGTTCTGGGGGATCCTTGTTATCGTCTAATAGCTGCTGGCCCTTTTGCTGTTTACCTTAAAAATTGTATCTTAAACCCATGTGTTCCAACACATCAGTACCCTAGGGGTGAGTGCCATTTTTATACTCTGTGTGCAATCCTTTCCTAACTTTCCACCTGTTCCACTTTATTTACCCTACTGCTTTCCCCCCCCCCCCTCCCCCCCCCATTTCCCCCCCCCCTCCCTCCTTCCCCATCCCTCCTTCCCCTCCTTCCCCCCCACTCTCCCTCCCCCGCCCCCGACCCCCAACCCCCCCCCCCTTTTCCCTTCCCTCCCCCTCCCTGCCCCCCTCTCCCCTCCTCCCTCCCTTTTCCCCTTCCCCCGTTTCCCTTTTCCCCCCCTCCCCCCTTCCCTTTCCCCTTCCCCCCCCTTTTTTCCTCCCCTTCCTTCCTTTTTCCCCCCTCCCCCCTTCCTTCCCTCCCCTTCCCCCCTCCCCTCCCCCCCCCTCCTTGCCTCCCCCCCCCTTCTCCCTCTTCTCTCCTCTCTCCCCCCTCTCCCCCCCTTTCCCTCCCCCCCCCCCTTCCTTCTTCCCCCAATCTTCCCTTCCCCCCCCCCCTTCCCCCCCCCCCTTTTTTTTTTTTTTTTTTTCCTTTTTTTCCTTTTTTTTTTCCTTTTTTTCCCTTTTCCTCCCCTTCCCCTTTGTCCATTCACCTCCTACCCATTTCCTCAACATTTCCTTGGCCCCCTTTCCTGCACACGTTTCTAATTCTAGAGGCACACTAATGGCACTTCCTCACCTCATACTCCCTCCTAATTAATTCTCCAGTCCATATCCCTTTATCTTACCATCCTATTTATCCATTCAGGGGCTGTGTAGTCATCCCCTGTGTCCGCCACGGGGGGAATCGGTTGAGGCCGTGTACACCCACCGGGAGCCGTAGAACGGGTGAGCTCATTCTTTTTCTACCTAATTGTACATAATTGTGTAACATTTTCTCTAAATATTTGTGCTGCATTAATAATGTTATTATGAAAAAATTTTTTTTCTGTGTGCTATACTCATTACAATTATTATATGTTGCACTACAGATATTGCTCTCCTGAGGAAGCGGTAAAACCGCGAAACCGGTCGAGAATTCAAGCTCTATTTGTGTCTACTAACACTATGGGTTGTAATCCAATTGGTTGTATTGACTGCTTCCATTTTTAAATTACAACTGTTATGTGATATTGTTACAATTTTTTAATTATGTTTTCTATTAAAATGGAATTTTTATACTACCTTATTGCCCTCTTTCTCTACCTTTGTGTACTGTAATTTTCACTTTATTAGTACCGCAATAGTCCCCCCCCTTCCCCCTCTTTAGGGGTTGTTGTCCCTGTTATGGGGTATTGAGATGCAGGTCAACAGAGGCAGCTAACTGCGACCGCTCTCTACCTCATTTATAATATTATTGCAATAGTCATTTGGGATGATGGTACTTTTATCTGGTCTTTTACCCTTTTTGATTTGAACGCTTCTCCTTCTTTAAAGTCTTATGGCTTCTCTAACTTTCAAGAAGGTGAACACCTACTCCTGCGACTAGGACTCATTACTCAAGAATTACCCACTAGGAGTCCACTCACAGACCAAGCTCCTCCAAGAGCCCCTCACCAGGAAGCACCATTACTCTGATTTGGAACAAGCAGCAAACGAAGAGACCTCATGATTCCCACCCACCCAGATGAACCCTAACACCTCCGGTCCTCCAAGGATCTTGACCTTTTTTCCAGGATATCTTCCCCTGACTGTGTAGTGACTGGATCTACACCAACTGACTTCTCCGCTCCATCCATGGGAGCAGGATGTTTTTTCCATGTACTCGTGGCCCATCCTCTTCTTAACGCTCGTGAGAGAGGGCCCCAATTTGAAGATTTCCTCTCTGAGTGAAATAGCCCCCCAATACCTCATGATTAATATCTTGATTAAAGTTCTCTGTTATTAAGCTACCCCTTGCATTCGTCTTGGAATGCTAATCCTCACCTTATCCCCTCCCCATCCACTTACCGTTTCCCCCTCCCTCCCTCCCCCTCCCATTTTATCCAAAGACATCTCCTTAGAGAAATGTCTAAAGTTCTAATTGTTTGTTTAAATGTTTATTGGTCTGTTAGAGCTATCCATTTTCACATTTTTTTTTTTAGAGCTCTTTAGCTCCCACACTCCGAAGTCCCACAATACTCTTATAGTTGGGGACCCGGCGGCCGGAGCGGGCATGCCTGCCACTCCCTCTGCTGTGACTTAGAGAGGTTTTACCCACTGGTAACATCAGACCCACAACCTTCACAGAGGTTGTTTTTGTTTTTCCGAGGCCCTATTTTTTTTTTCTCTGGGTCTTGGTCTAGGACTTGGCTCGCAAGTCCTGTCTTTTATTTCCCTAGGCGACCCCGCCTACGACTGTTCACCTTCACCTTTTTATCTTACTTGCTCTGTTCATTCACTCTCTCCCCTATGTCTCTCTTCCTCTCACTTTTTCTCCTCTTATACTCCCCCCCAGGAACCTGCACGGAAGGCTACCGTCAACCAGAAACTACAGATGAGGTATCGGATCCACCTTCCCAGACTCAAAATCCGTTCAACAAGGACCCAGGTAGGTCCACACTACATGCACTCGTGTTCACCCTCTCATGTCCATGGCTGACTCCTCTCCTTTGCAGAAGGCTCTTAAGATAGCCTCACACAATACCCAAGGCCTCAACTCCCCCATGAAGAGACGCAAAGCCTTCCAAAGCTATAACCCGAGGGGCTTGGACATCACCCTCCTCCAGGAAACTCACTTCCCCAATAGTTACTCCCCTTCTTTTCTCCACAATAGGTATCCCATCCTTTTCTTAGCCAACGCAGATGAAAAGAAAAGGGGGGTTGTTATACTATTCTCCAAACGGACTTCATTTGCCTACTCTTTGACAGTTAGAGATAAAGAAGGGAGATACATATTAGTCAAGGGTACGATAGAGGGCAACCTTTATACCCTCATATCTTATTATGCACCTAGCAGAGACCAGGCTAAATTTTTCTCCTCACTACTTGCATCCCTCTCCCCCCACTTCGAAGGCAAAGTGATCATGGGTGGTGACTCCAACATCACATTCGCTCAGGTGCTTGACAAATCAGCCCATGGGATTTCCTACCTTAAAAAAACACCCAAGCAAAGTCTCCGAAACGCCAGACTTCTCCACTCACTAGGCCTTATTGATACCTGGAGGGAACTAATCCCATCTGCAAGGGACTATACACATTACTCAGCCTCACATAAAACCTACGCTAGAATCGATCACATATTTTTACCCACCTCTGAAATACACGCAGCCCACCATGCCTCCATACAAGATGTTCCGTGGTCCAATCATTCCCTAGTGACACTGAAACTCTCAAACTCTATGTCTCCCACAGGAACTCGCCAACGGCGCCTAAATGAAAAAATTCTTTCCAACCCAGTGCATCGCATTATGTTGGAAAAGGACATTGGGGAATACTTCTCGATAAACAACACTGTTGACATTTCCCCAAGCTCTCTTTGGAGTGCCCACAAAGCAGTGATTAGAGGAAAGATTATCAAACTTTCCTCCAAACTAAAACGTGAACGACAATCGGAAGTCCTAAAATTAGAAAAAGAGTTCAAAGAACTTAGATCGTCCCACAAACATAATCCCACCCACACCACTCTTACTAATCTGGAATCCACCAGGTTAGCTCTCAATCTGGCCCCTACCTCCAATGCAGACAAACATCTTCAATGGATCAATGGCAGTCACTACATGCGGGCGAACAAGTTTGGCCCACAGTTTCAAATCCAGGTCAGCATCACTGACCTAAAACCCCAAAAAGATCCTATATGAATTTCAGGCCTTTTACTCCAACTTATATTCTGACAGCAGTCTTATCACCCACAACAACCTTGACTCCTTTTTGGAGAATATCCCTCTCCCAAAACTCTCGGACTCCCATCGTTCTATCTTGGATTCACCATTTCAGGAATCCGAGATCAGAACGGTCATGAAAAATCTTAAGGGGGGCGGAGCCGGCGGCCGGAGCTGATGGAGCAGTGAGGAGAGAGCTCCGACACACCAGGTGTTTCTAAGCTACTCACAGCAGCTAGAAGCGAGCAGAAAACGGCCACACGAGCAGCGGAATAAGAGGGGAACTAATCCGCACTAATGGCTAAACTTAAGGAGAGAGAGGGACCTAGAAAGCTGACCAACTTTTACAGGATGGTCCCAGCCAGACTGTCACAAGATGGCACTGGCACAACATCTCCTCACAGCAGCACAGCCTGCTATAAAGACGGTGAGCTCCCTGACAAGGACACTGCAAATTTATCCCCACATTCAGCCTCAAACAGCCCCATTGAGCAAAAGAGGAGACTAAACACCCCAGATGATACTGATAGGCAGGAGAATGAGGAAACTGACATAGAGCACACCAATGAGTATAACTAGAAGCTGGATGCTCTCCCCACCTCAGGCCTGCCTATGACAGACATCACTGTGAAGGAGATGATTCTCACCTTGAGGGGAGCTATACAACAAGACATCACTAATGTCCTGCGCTCCACACGCAAAGAAATGACAGCACTGGGTAACAGACTTAACGATACGGAGACTAAAATGGATGACTTCTCTGCGGCCCATAATGAGCTCGTAGATGCGCAAGTGGATGTGGAGGATGAACTTAAAGCCCTCAGACTAAAGGTCGCCGACCTTGAGGACCGCTCACGCAGGAATAACATGAAATTTAGGGGGATCCCCGAATCCGTGAAACCAGCTGATCTGAGCCTATTCCTCCAACAATTAATGATGAAAACACTCCCATCCCTTACACCTGCAGATGTCATCATTGATAGAGCCCACAGGCTGTACAAACCACCTCACCTCCCGGAGAAAGTTCCTAGAGATGTTATTGCTAGGATTAATTTTTTCCATATTAAGGACCAACTCATGCTGTTCTCTAGGCAAAACAACACTCTCCCAGATCCGTACGCGCTGACCTCTCACAAGCCACCATGTCGGCCAGGAACAACCTAATCCCGATCACTAAAGCGTTGCGGAACCACAAGATCCTATATCGATGGGGCTTCCCAGCCAAACTTTTAATTCAAAGAGGCAACAAATCTTATGCCATTTCGTCCTTAGAAAAGGGCCTGGAGCTGCTGCACAAGTGGGCAATTCTTCCTACTGAGAATAACCCAGAAGACATGGGCCCTGCGGCCTCCAGAACAGGTCATTATAATAACCACGGCTCCAGAGGAAGACACAAATGATGACCGCTTCTCACCGCTAACATGCGATGAGACCTACCTGCCACATTTCTGGGAAGTTTGCCCCACAGTTCCACTCTACCTTCCATGCTTCATTGAAGCTAATGCAAGTAGCACCGGATGTACAGCTGTTCCAGAAGATAAATATATGACTTTACCGTACTTTGATTTCTGGGATAATCCCAAATTCACCCAGTTAATGTTGACTGTTCTATTGTTCTCTCTACCAGTTATCACAGTTATTTTACCTATACCTCCAACTTACTGGAGCTTTCACCTCGCAAGTATGACAAGCAGACAATCCCTTTCCACTGTACTGGATGCTCTAACCCTCTTAATACAAATACCAAATTGCACCACTAGATTGCTTCAAAGCACCACAAAAGAAATGAATGTCTCTTAGATTAATGTCTCTCAATACTAGATGACTCAACAGCCCATTTAAATGCAGAATGATGTGGAAAACAGCCCTGCAGAAAAACTGTGACATTCTCTGTGTGCAGGAAACACATTTCTCAGAACTGAACACTCCAAACTGCACCCACATCAGATTCCCGTACATTTTTACTGCAAATAACTCTTGCAAACGTAATGGTGTATTAGTAGCTATTAAAGACTCTGTCATGTTCAAACTGCTAGAACAATACTCTGATGACCTTGGTAGGTATATTATCTTGGTTGCTGAAATTAACAACCACATGTATACGTTGGTAAATGTATATGCTCCCACAAAAAGACCAGTGAGATTTGTACGTAAAATCTTACAAAAGGCTAAATGTTTGAGGAAAGGCAATTTATTGATATGTGGGGATTTCAATGTAATTTTGAATGATGAAATGGACTCCTCCTCTGTGGGGAGGAGGCGTAGACCATCCCTGGGCTATTATTGCCTATCAGAGGAACTATACGACCCGTGGCGATGCCTCCACACCACAGAGAGGGACTACACGTACTTCTCACCACTACATAAAACTTACTCTAGAATCGATTTCTTCCTCACTGATAAATACACCCTACAATGTGTGGTCAAAGCGGATATCCATAATATCACATGGTCTGACCATGCCCCAATTACGATAGACATTATGGAAACCCGCAGAACCAACATTACACCCCTATGGCATAACAACACCTACCTCCTTTCTCTACCCAACATTAGGGAGGAAATACAAAAGAAACTAGAGGAATATTTTACATTAAATGAAAACCGGGGTACTCATCCTAGCACAGTATGGTGTGCACACAAGGCCTTTTCCAGGGGGGTACTTATCCACATAGCTGCTAGGGAAAAAAGGAAAAAAATGCGGCATGTAGAACAACTACACAAACGCATTTCAGGCCTAGGGACCAAACACAAACAATCACCCGATCACTCACTACTCCTCCAACTAAACAAATGCACGGAGGAACTAAAACTAACATTAAAAAATGACTATGACTTATACTTTAAAAGGCTTAAACTCTCATATTACTCCCAGGGTAACAAAGTGAGCAAACTTTTAGCTTCACAACTTAAAAAATGTCAAGCTCGGGCAAATATCTCAGTGATTAAACACCACAAGAACAATAGGTTATATACTAACCCCAAAGATATAGCTAACGCCTTCAATGACTACTACTAATCCCTATACAACCTTAATCAAGATGTGAACACATACCAACCCACAGATACAGACATCACAGACTTTCTCCAAAAAATTAATCTTCCCACGATAGATGAGAACACACTACATACATTGAACAGGCAGTTTACTGAAGCTGAAATCGAAGATGTGATCAAACGTCTCCCAAAAAATAAATCCCCCAGATCAGATGTTTTCTCAGGGGAGTATTATCAAACATTTTCCCCCCTTTTGATTCCCAGGTTAGTAGAGGTTTTTAATAACGTAGCAGAAATAGGTAGTTTCCCAATTGAAATGCTACAGGCCATAATAGTGACCATACCTAAACCAGAAAAGGACCCCTCCCATCCCCAAAACTTTAGACCCATCTCCCTATTAAATTCAGATCTCAAAATATATGCCAAAGCAATCGCCAATAGATTGATGGAAGTCACCCCTACCCTCGTAGGACTGGATTAGGTGGGATTTGTCAGAGGAAGACAGGCCCCTGATAGTACCAGAAGAATGATAAATCTAATAAGACATGCAGAAATAACGCGAACACCCTGTATATTTGTAGCATTAGACGCAGAAAAAGCATTTGATAGGGTGCACTGGAAATACCTATTAGAAACACTCACTAAATTTGGACTAAAAGGATTTGTTCACAAGGCTATAATGTCCCTATATTCTAACCCCACAGCTAAAGTATATACCTCAGGCATGTTATCTGATCCCTTCACCCTAACTAACGGTACATGTCAAGGATGCCCACTATCCCCAATTGTATTTTCTTTAGTCATCGAACCACTAGCGGAACTCATAAGGACCAATACTGACATCCACGGTCTTACAGTAGGACAGAACGACCACAAAATCAGACTTTTTGCCAATGATGTTATACTAACTCTATTGAATCCTAAATCTTCCCTACACATAATTAAAAAAATACTACATGACTTCGGGAAAATATCCTACCACAAAATTAACACCACTAAATGCTACGCTCTCCCTTTAAACCTCTCCACGCAAAATATATCTATGCTTCAGGAGATATTCTTTGGGATTCACCCTCATCACATACCTGGGTATACAATTGACCCATCCTACCTCTAATTTGTACACCACCAACTATCTACCCCTGCTATTACAAATATAGAAAGAATTCATCCAACTATCCGAAATTCACTTAACATGGGTGGGACGCATAGCAGCTTACCAAATGCAAATACTCCCCAAGTTACTCTACCTCTTCAGACTCTTCCAATCCCCATCCCACAAAAATTCTTCAAGAACTTAGCCTCAAGCCTGAACAAGTTTATCTGGCAAAACAAAAAACCCAGAGTAGCTCTAGCAACTCTTTATAAACATAACATATAACATAGATTGATGCTCTCTGATACAAAGTTCAATCAATGTGAGAAAATAATTTTTTGTGCTAAAAAACCAATGTGAAAAAAATTGCTACCAAATTGCTAAAAAATCGCATATACATAAAATCGCAAATATATGAAAAAAATCACAAATATTTAAAAACTGTGTTCCTCCAGTTATACAAATCCACTGGAAGTGGTGCGATATCTCCCAAGTAAACTAAGCAACAATTGTGTATAGATATACTAAAGATGCGTTTGCAAATAGTAATCAATCCAAATTAGTGCCAATAAATAAACAAATTAGATACATTCCCTGTGATAAGTGTTGAATCCTCCGTAATAAAAAATAAACAAATGATATGCTTATAAAGGTGCAATACATATACAATTGATGAGTATAAATAGATAAATAGTGCCAATAGAATCTGATTAAATATAGATGATTAAATTCATGAGATAGGATAAGTAACAGGTGACAGCTCAATCCCCAGCAATCTGGGACATCTGGACTCCTGCAGCACTTATCTGTTCACCCTCTGAGCTATTTCTTCCACAGCCACAATGAATGGTAATTTTCTCAGTATCAAGTGGTTTTATGTAAAATAAACAAAGAGAGAAAACATTGCGCAATATTGTTACAATAAAAGTTCACAGGCAAAACAGCACAGTGATAAACTCACGTGTGCCTGACTTGTTTTAAGCATGCAGATAAGCAGATAGGCAGATCTCAGCTGGCTTGTAAGGACAATAAAAGTTCACAGGCAAAACAGCACAGTGATAAACTCACGTGTGCCTGACTTGTTTTAGGCATGCAGATAAGCAGATAGGCAGATCTCAGCTGGCTTGTAAGGACCATTGGTGGCATCTAGGGTGCTATAGCTATAACAGCGCAAGGGGATTAATGACTTTAGCTATAAAAATGAAGAATTACTATGTTTAATATTAAGATTTAGTATACGCAATTTGATTTTCAGCTAGTACATACTTAGAATTGTTAGAGTTAGTGTTACTTGGTTTCGGAACTACGGTATTGATTATACTGCATGATCTATTTAAAGTGACTGCCTTCCGGGTCATAAACACAGTTCCTGAGAGGGTAACTGGCAAGCCTTCTCACAGTATGCTCCCAAAAGGGGTGACAGGCTTCTCCCTCAATTTCTGAAGACTCAACCTGTCTTATTGGGAACCCTGACATATCTTATGGTCTCAACTGTTAATGTAACGAACCAAGGATCCACAGCCTACTTTTAATTTTTGCTACATGTAATATGTATTCTTTTCTTTTCTGTACAACTACTTTGTATACAACTACTATGTATGTCTTATACCATATTATATACCATTAAATACAAAATTTCAAAGTTAAAAAAAAAGATCTTAAAAAAGATTCAGCCCCGGGCCCAGACGGGTTCTCAACCTACTATTACAAAACCTTCACAGACGCGCTCTCTCCATATCTGGCCCGTTTCTTCAACTCCTTAAGTAAAACCACCCCCTCGATCCAGCAGCCAACCTAGCCTACATATGGGTCATTCCCAAATCGGGCAAAGACCCCAGCAAAGTGAACAATTATAGACCAATCTTGTTAATCTACAATGATTTAAAAATTATGACAAAGATATTATCGAACAGACTTGCATCGTTTATAGGTTCTTATATTCATAAAGATCAGGTGGGATTCATCCCAGGAAGGCAGGGTCTGGACCAGATACGGAGAGCAGTAAACGCAATCTCCCTTATGAAGTCAGGATGGGATGGCGGTCGCCCCCATGAGGGCTTCCTCCTCTCCATAGATCTCCAAAAAGCATTTGATACAGTTGCCTGGTCCTATCTCTTTACAATACTCCAGAAATGGGGCTTTGGCCCCGACTTCATTAAAATACTAGAAACCCTCTATTACCAACCCAAGGCACAGGTTAGAATTCAGGGACACCTCTCAGAACAATTCCCCATTAAGAAAGGCACAAGGCAGGGATGCCCCCTTTCCCCTATTCTTTTCGTGGTGGCCATTGAAACCTTGGCCATCGTGATAAGACTGCACCCAGATATTCATGGGGTCCGCTGTGGCCATACGACACACAAATGTGCATTGTTCGCGGATGACGTCCTCCTCTTCATTACATCCCCCCTTATTTCTACTCCCAACATAACCTGACTGCTCCATGATTTTGGGTGCGCATCCGGCCTTAAAGTAAACATGACAAAATCAGTTGCCCTTAACATATCAATTCCCCAAGACATGGAAGACAGACTGAAAGACCACTTCCCATTTTCCTGGCACCCTACTTCCATTCCCTATTTAGGCATTAATCTCTTGACCAATTGTACAAATATAATTGCCCCCCCATGTTCAAAAAACTTACTGAAGACCTCACTCAATGGTCCCTATATAAACTATCCTGGTTCGGCAAAGTAAACGCGGTTAAAATGACTCTTCTGCCCAGAGTACTGTATCTTTTCTGCTCCCTCCCCATCCCAGTCACCGAATCACACATCAAAAACTAACAATCTGCAATCATCCGCTTTAAAGAACAGAGAGAAGCACACTGCTCCAGGCAAACTCAGGTACAGGATGGATCACAGGTGCAGACCTCGGCTCACCACCGTGGTCGCACACTGGAACTCCAAATTATCTCAATGTCATCTTTATTGTCAAAAAAGGGTCAGACAGATACAGGCAATGGTATACGTTTCACAAGCGATACCTTGCTTGTTCACAACCCAACAAGCAAGCTATCACTTGTGAAACGTCTACCATTGCCTGTATATGTCTGACCGTTTTTTGACAATAAAGATGACATCAAGACAATTTGGAGTTCCAGTGTGCGACCAATTCCTTGTCTTGTTAATCATCCACTTTATATGGGACAAAAAGGGGCACCGCCTCTCTAAAGATGTTCTTTTTAGACCAAGAATAAAAGGAGGCTTAGGCCTTCCTAACCTTTGGTGGCACTATCAGGCAGCCCAGTTTAGCCAGTTTTCTATAATCTATCTTAAAGGGCCAAAACCTGACTGGGTGAACATGGAGCGAGAAGCTGTTCCTAGTTATACTTTGGACTTCTTGCTCTGGAACCTACCAAAAAAATGCCCCCCTATACTAGCTCCTACTTTATCCAACTCGATGGCATTATGCAATTCCCTACAAAAACTGAGACCCCTAACCTTTACCTGGCATCCACTTGCCCACATCTTCCGCAACCCCAGGTTTCCCCCAGGACTAGATATTAAGGCTTACAAGTGGTGGCTAGACAAAGGCCTATACAGAATTGGTCACTTCTTCAATTCAAACGGACCCCTCACTTTATCCTACTGCACCTCCAAACTTGAAATGCCCCCCTCAGAAAAATTCAGGTTCTACCAATTGTCACATTTTCTTAACCAGATATGGAAGAGCAGCGAAAACTCACTTTCAGTTACTCCCTACGAGCAGTGGTGTTCCTCAGCCATGGAAATGAGAGGGGGCATCTCCCTTATCCACTCAGCACTAGCTGAACCACTGGAGAAAACGACCTACATGTTGAGCTGGGAATGTGATCTGGACCTTAACTGGGACCTAGACTTTTGGCATTCTAATTTCGCTTGTTCTTTTAAAGCTATCCTAAACACTTCCCTGATTGAGGCTAGCCTCAAGATTGTATCCCGCTGGTATTTGGTACCTACCCATCTTGCCAAATACTACCCTCAACCATCTCCACTATGCTTTAGAGGATGCAACAACATGGGCACTCTCCTTCATGTCCTTCTCCCTTATTTGCAAAATCACTGGAATTGCGATTAAGCAGGATTCGGCTATCGCCTTACTCAACTGTCTAAAATCTAAAACCTCTAAACCTAACCAGACCCTGATTTGTTTTATCCTCCTTGGAGCCAAAATTACTATTGCCTGGGCCTGGAAATCTCCGACAGTTTCCTTTCATTTAGCTAAACAAAAAATTTCATGGATAATGACACAGTGAAAGATTTTCAATATCAACCTCGACACAATTGACAAATTAAAACTCATCTGGGAACCCTGGGCCACTCACTTAGGGATCTCCCTGTGAGCCTAGATCATAAACCACAGGTTAGAATCCTCTCCAAAGTGGTTCTCATGCTCCCTCTTGTGATGGCCTTCCATGCACTTCCTCAGTCCTAACCCCCTGTCATCCTCTTACTACCTTCCTTCTCAGCTTCCCCTTTCTTCTCTTTTTTCCTTTCCTTATACTTCTTAATGCTAATCTTCCCCGACTCTCGGTACAAGTAGGAACCCCTTTAGGTAATTAATTGGTTGGACTTCAGGAAGGGCCACCTCCATTTCACTCTTCGTACACTTCATACAAAGACCCTTCGTTCCAGATGGAGGCTTTAGTCTGACCCTCCCTGAGACTACAATTCAATTTGTTGGCTTATTGGTAACGCAGCTGGCCTAGATTTTCATATCACAAATGCTTCATCCATTGATCATAGACATATGAATATTATTAAATCACTTCATCTTTTCCGCATACCTTTTGGATTTCTGGACCTGGCTACCTCCTGCACAGCATGATCCCGGATGGGGTGCGGGAGGTGAAAGGGACAGAGACCTTAGGACATTCCACTAAAATAGAATGTAAGACATGATTTTGGTCTGTTAATCGCTATTTGTTGTCTACAAGGTTCCCTTTGTATTCTTTGGACAATATGGTTGTTCTATTCTTGTACTGTTTCAAAACTACAATAAAACTTATGTTTAAAATGCAAATAAATAAATAAATAAATAAATCAATAAAAAATGCATTCGTACAAAAATCCAAACAAATTAAGGTTGAATCTGTCATTTGAAGGCTTAAGGTGTCTGTTGGATGTTCTAAGAAGATTCAATGAAGTAGCTAAACTGTACGACGATGTGATTGTACATTTCCGGTTGAATGCTCCGCCCACAAGCTATAGTAGAATTCTAATGTTGTTTGACTAGTAATAATTATAATTATTATTACTAGTCAAACAACATTAAAATTCTTCTATAGCCTATGGGCAGAACATTTGACTGTAAATGTCTGCTCACGGTGATAGTATGTTTTTAGCTGCCTCATCAAATCTTCATGTCGAACGGTATTACCGCAGGTTTGATAGACACAGATCGCTATTGTCATGGTCATGTCAAATCTTCTATCTATATCGAACTGTTGTTGTAACGATACAAAGATATAATGGATACGTAAATAAAGCTTTTTTTTCAGATCTTTCGGATTTTGGATTCTGCACGTTCGTTATCGTTTTGTGAACACGAAAATCCGGCAAAAATGCATTCAGAAGATAATGAATGCCGATGTCTAGTAATCATTATCTTGATCACAATTCCACCTTATTCTGATTATTCAGAATATTGTTCAACCATTTGGGTTGATAACAACTATGCGCGGGTAGGAAACTGGCCGTAATTACCAGAAAAAAATGCCATATATATTGTTATTAATATCGTTCATGAATTCCTCTAATGGACTCACACTTCCTCTCCACACTATTGTGATATCATAGTTTGTAGAATGCTAGTTCTTCCCTTCTTTTTCCATAGATCAATTCTGCTTCCCGATTTGCCATTTGCAACGCCTTTTGTCTGCAAATAGTTTTTATACCAGAAAAAATATTTTTCATGGCCAACTTTAGAAACTCCTTCTATTCCATCTCCCTGTTTTGTGCTAGTGTATAATGCATTCACATCTATTTTTGGGAGTATACAATCATCATTCCATGGTATATCTCTTAATATGACCACTTTAAAGTATGCAACATGGTTTTGGAAAGAACGATGGCAGCACAATATCTTGGTTCAGGTGAAAACCTGAAACCAATTTTGCCAAAAAATCTGGACGAGGGCGTAACACCACTCTGTCCTCATGAATAATCAAATATGGCTCTTTACAAGAAAGAGCAGCCAATACCGAAACCCTCCTTGTGGAAGATATGGCAACCAAAAATACCAACTTCCTTGTCAGAAGGACTAAGGGAATATGTTGTATTGGTTCAAATGGCTGTTTTTGTAACACAGACAAAACTAAGTTCAAGTCCCAAAGGTTCAAAGGAGGTTTGACTGGCGGATTAAGCCACATCACCCCTTGCATAAGACCCCAGACTAAAGAATGTGTAGCAAGCCAGATAAAGCTGAGACTTGGCCTTTAATAGTACTCAAGGCCAAATCATCTCTACCCTTAATTCCAAGAATTCTGCCTATGATATATCTTCGAGGGTGACAACCCTTGGATTCACACCAGTAAACATAAGCCCTCCAGACCCTATAATATATAGTTCTGGAAGCTGGCTTCCTTGCATTAATCAGGGTAGAGATAACTGACCCGGAAAGCCCACATTTCTTCAGAATGTGGGTTTCAATAGCCAAGCCGTTAAATTTAGAGACCGTAAGGTAGGATGGAATATCGGTCACTGTGAGAGCAGATCTGCCCAAAGTGGGAGGGACCATGGACCTTCCACTGCCATCTTTACGATTTCAGCATACCATGACCTTCTGGGCCATGCTGGTGCTACCAGAATTAACAGCTTTCTTTCCAGCTTGATCCTGCAAAGAAGTCAAGGCAGCAATTGAATAGGGGGAAATGCATAGATCAGTGAGAACTGATCCCACGGGGTCACCAACGCATCTTTTCCGCATGCGAGTGGATCCCTTGTCCTGGACACGAAGTTGACTAACTTCATGTTGAATCTGGACGCTAGAAGATCTATGTCCGGAGTCCCCCATCTTTCACAAATAGCCTAAAAATGTCGGGGTGAAGAGACCATTCCCCTGGGAATAACTGTTGGCAACTCTAGTAGTCCACCTGCCAATTCTCTGCTCCCGGAATGAAGACTCCCGTAACCTGAATGTCCAGGCCTTCAGAGCCAGACGCACTGCCCGAATCTCTAGGATATTGATGGGCAAGGTTCTTTCGGCTCTTGACCACTGTCCCTGGACAGTTGTCTTTTCTAGTACTGTTTTGCAACAGTCTTGAATAGAACTGGGCATAGGGAACCGCTTCAAATGAAGCCACCATCTTCCCTAGTAACCTCATGCAAATGCGAATGGATGGATTGCCTTTTGACCTGACCATCCGCACCAGCTGTCTTATGGAGTTGATCTTTGCCTGAGGCAAGAGCATCTTTTTCTGGGCTGTTCCTATGATCAGACCCAAGTACTCCAGCCTTTTTAGCGGTATTAAGGAAGATTTCTCTAGGTTGAGAATCCAACCCAAACTTTCCAGGTAACTGGTTGTAATGCATACGCTTTGCTCCAAATGAGCCATCGACTAGTCTATTAGCAATAGATTATCTAAGGACACCAAGACTGTTATGCCCTGTGCCCTTAACCTGGCTAGAGGTGGGGCCAGATCTTTTGTAAACACCTGGGGGGCTGTAGCTATCATAAAGGGCAGGGCTACAAACTGGAAATGCTGCTGTTCCACCTCAAACCGCAGAAACCTTTGGTGAGTGGGAAATATAGGAACATGCAGATAGGCATCCCTGATGTTGATAGACACCAGAAGTTCTCCTAGTTCTCCTCCTAATAGGATAGAAACTACTGACTTGATCGTCTCCATGAGAAAGGAGCGGATCTTCAAGAACTGATTCAGATCTTTTAGATCTAAAATGGGTCTGACATCTCCATTTGGTTTTGGTACCACAAAAAGGTTTGAATAAAACCCCAAACTTTGCTCTTTTGTGGGGATCTGTATGATCACCCTCTGAGATATTAATTGGTCCAGTGCCGAAACAGAGGTTGTCTTTTCTCTGGATCTTTGGGAACGTTTGACCTCAGGAAACAAGAGGTGGGAAGTCCCGAAATTCCAGTTTGTACTCCAGCGTTACCACGGCAATGACCCATCTGTCCTGAATTTCCTCTTGCCTGATTTCTGAAAACTGTAGAAGTCTTTCCCCCACCCTGGCGAGGGGTGGGGTGCCTCTTCATGATGAGGCTTTAGGATTCTGCTTTGCAGGTTTCTGGCCCCAGGACTTCTTTTGAGCCTGGGCCTGACCCTGAGGTTTTTCTCAAGAGTCTGATGGCGGAGGCCATTGCCACTGCCTAGAAGCCCCTGGCGCAGGAGAAAGAGCCCATTTAAATGAAGGGCGTTTATGCTTTCTTTTGACTGGCAAAAGAGTACTTTTCCCACTAGAAATTGTTTTGATATATTTGTCCAAATCATCCCCAAATAGCCGCTCCCCATGAAAAGGCAACCCAGTTAGGAGGTTCTTACATGGTGCTTCAACTGACCAATTTTTTAACAAGATTCTACGCATATGTACTAGCATAAGCATAAGGCGGGACGCCTGGTGAATAGAATCTTTAATGGCATCTATGTCAAAGTATAATGCTTTTGGTAGTTCGGCCAATTCCCAGGCTTGTTGTGCAGGGACCTCTTTAAGGGCCTGTCTAAACTGGTCCTTTAGGGATTGATAGACGCCTATTGCAGCGACTGCAGGTTGAGTAATGGCCACTGCCAAGGAAAAAGAAGATTTTAACAGGAATTCCAACCTTTTATCTGTTGGATCCTTAAGCATTTGTGCATTGTCTACTGGACAAGTTAGACTTTTATTCACAGTGGAAATTGCAGCGTCAACTGCTGGTACCTTCCATTTTTTGGTGAATTTCTCCTCCATGGGATAGAGAACTGAAAATCTCTTTGAAGGGAGAAAATGCTTATCTGGGTGATCCCATGCAGCATAAATAAGCTGCTCAAGTAATGCATGCACAGTAAACACATGCAAAGGCTGTGAAGGTTTTAAAGAACCAAAGGAAGAAACCGAGCTTTCAGGAGACTCTGTTAGGGGTAGCATGAAAGTAGAACGAACCATCTCCATAAGAGATGCATCAGCAACTTCTCAGATTGTGAGGCTGAAAAAGGTTTATCTACCGTTGTTTCCTCCACAGAGGAATCATTGGTTTGTCTTTCCTCCTGATCAACTGAGGGTAATACCTCATGCTGTGCCCACTGTTCCCCTTGCAAAGGGTCTGAAGTGGGGGAGGGGGATCTAGCAAGCTTCCTATCCATTTGAATGGAGGATGCGATTAATCTTCCTTCCAGGCCCTGCAGGGTGGAAGAAAGGACATCTTCAGTCATGTATACAGGGGCTGAACTGTGAGAAGCGGCTGCACCATCAATTTGTTCCAATGGCTCACCCTGGCTTGCCATAATTGGTATTTCAGGCGAGAATGACAGTGTGGAAATGCGACTGGAGATCCTAGCACCTGGGGGTGAAACCTTTGGTACCTTTTTGGTCTTTGTGGTGTTTTTTTGGGTACGCATAGTCCTACGCACAAAAGCAGAGGCACTATTAAATTGCACTACTTGCTGAAAATAGTCATGACAGTAAAGTTAAGACAGTTAAGCTCAGCCTAGTGCTGGGAAAAAAGTCTTCTTGTATCAGGAATGCCACTTGCCACCCTTCTGTGCCTACAGCTCCTGTGTCCCATGTGCAGCCTGCTTGGTCCTCCTCGTCAGCCGAGGAGAGACTGCTCCAGCTGTATTTTTATTTCCTGCTTGCCTGCCGTGCATCCTTATGGACGTTGCACGGTGCTGCGACTAGGCCCCGCCCACTCCGTAAACCCGCCCCTCTTTCATTTTTGAAAATTTTCCCACGCTCCCGTGGCTTTTGGGTCTACAGACCCAACACGAGGGGTGGGGGGGGCAGAGCCCCTGACACCAGCCAGCATAGGAACAACACATAGAAAGAATTCGGGACCTCCGCACCCCCCACGGCAGGGGGGGTATTACAAGGGGGATATACCGCTGGTGTTTCCCTAAACGTCTGTCCCTTCAGGGGGGAGAAAAAAGCATTTTGGCAGATCACCTTACCTGAAAGGAATCCTCCTGAGCAAGCTGCTGCAGCCACACACAGACTGACACAGAGCTTACAGTGAAGACAACTGATTAAGGTATGTGCATAGACTCCCTCTAGTGGAGATTTAAGGCATAACAACATTTTTTCCCTTAAAGAAGAAAGCATGGGTGGACTTTTTAGTTCCTTAGTTTCTTCCCTTACTTTATCCCCGCTGCAGAATTTGCTGAATTAACATACAATCCAACCTTCACCCATCACAGCAGGCTGCGTTTAGCAAACCTTCAAGGACCGGGTCCCTTTATATTGGGGTTCCACTCCCTTGGACCTGTAAGAAGCACCCCACCAGGAAAGCTTTAGGTAATTTAGCATGACCAAAGCCCTGGGTCCCAGGGTCCAGCCCTACAAAGAGAGGCATTACAGGCAAAACCTCGTGCTTCGGATACAAGGCCCAGGTACCATCCACTTTGGCTTCAGTGGCACTTTGGATGGATCTGGTGTATGGAGGCTATTTAAATCCAGTATGGATCCCTCCTGGAGCTCCTCGGAGCACATCGTCACTCGTGACCAACACCTTAGACACTGAGGTACTCCTGATAGGAGGAGGGGTTATATAGGGAATTTCCTGGATTAGGTATACCAGTGTCCATCACCTGAAGGTGCCTATATACCCATTAAGTTATTACTTAAGGCTCTGTGTCCATTGATGTATGATAAAGAAACATCTATGGAAGGCACAGAGGAGGACAGGAGCATGTACATCCGAAGATGAGACCCAAGAGCGTTCCTCCAGACCTTACCAGCAGAACCAGGTACTGTATGCATCCACCTAAGCTACAGTAATCAATGATAGATTGTATCTCATATTCCTCATGGTTCTCAACCTGAACTAGGTGAGGATGTGGTACCGAAGTGGTAAAACGGTTGCATACCAAAGGTTTTAATAAGGAGACATGAAATACATTTGAAATATGCATATTAGAAGGAAGGTCTAAAGCGTAAGCCACTAGGCTGATCCTACGGAGAATACGGAAAGGCCCAATAAACCATGGTGCCAGTTTTCATGAGGGAACACAGAGTCGGAGGTCATGAGATGACAGCCAGACCCTGTCCCCAACTTAGTAGAAAGGCGCTGGTATGCGTCTGCGGTCAGAATGGAGTCTGTACCTATCATTGGCATGCTGCAATGACTCTTGGACCTGTACCCAAGTGGAACGAAGACCACAGAGATGCTCCTCCAATGCAGGAATGCTCTGAGGAACAAATGAGTCAAGCAGCATGGATGTTGGAGCCATAATTCACCATATATGTAGACAGTCGGGAATCGGTATTGATGGCACTATTGTGAGCAAACTCCGCCCAAGGTAAGAGGTCTGACCAGTTGTTATGGTGGTCAGAATTTTAGTAACGTAAAAACTGTTCTAAGGACTGGTTGGCTTGTTCTTCAGCCCCATTGGAACGCAGGTGATAGGCAGAGGAGAAAGAAAGCTGAATTCCCAACTGTGCACAAAAGGCCCACCAGGACCTGGACACAAACTGGCTACCCCTGTCCGAGACGATCACCTTGGGTAGCCCATGTAAGCAAAAGATCTCCCGAGCAAAAATGGATGCCAGTTCTTTAGATGTAGGCAAGTGGAATACAATGAGACATCTTCAAGAACTGGTCAACCACCTTAAGGATAACTATGTTGTCCTGAGAGTTGGGTAACTTCACAATGAAGTCCATTGACAGGTGGGTCCAAGGCCTCTCTCCATAGGGTATGGGTTGTAGGAGGCCCACTAGAAGGTGTTGTGGTGTCTTACGCCCCGTACACACGAACGGATTTTCTGACAACAAAACTGTGGATTTTTTTTTCCGAAGGATGTTGGCTCAAACTTGTCTTGCATACACACGCTTACACAAATGTTGGCCCAAAATTCCGAATGTGAGAGCGCGGTGATGTACAACACGTACGATGGGACTATAAAAAGGAAGTTGAATAGCCTCCTTCTGCTAATCTCGTGTTTATCTCATGTTAGTAGAAGTTTGGTGAGAGTCGATTCACGCTTTTCAGCCTCGTGCTTTTCAGTTCGTTACTGCTTTTCAGTTTGTGCTTGTGGGTTCGTATCTGTTCTTCAGTGTGTGTTGTCAGTTCGTTCCTGTCTTTCTGTGCATTCTTTTTATAGTTCACTTCTGTTTTTCAGAGCGTTCTTGTCCACTTATTTCTGATTTTCAGATCATTTTTCTGAGGTCCTTTCTGATTTTCAGTGCGTTCTGTTAGTTCGTTCTGACCAGCCGACCGTTTTCTAGCCATGTTGCGGTTACGTTCTCCTTGGAGAGCTTGTGCTGTTGTTGGGCTTGGTTTTGAAGTTCTTGCTTTGACCCAAGTCCAGTCCATGAACACGGCGGGGAGGAGTTCATGGATGAAGAATTGGTTGCTCCAGCGTGACCAATTCTGT
The DNA here is from genome assembly GCF_042186555.1 of Aquarana catesbeiana. Classification (NCBI taxonomy): domain Eukaryota; kingdom Metazoa; phylum Chordata; class Amphibia; order Anura; family Ranidae; genus Aquarana; species Aquarana catesbeiana. The sequence continues at coordinate 715,367,743 of NC_133324.1, read as the reverse complement.
CACATGCCTTTGCTGCATCAGATCCAGGAGAATAATCCTGATTATTTCAGGAATTATCTCCAGATGATGGACCCCATTTTTCACTGTCTGTTGGCTTTGTTGTCCACTTATATTACGAAGCAGGACACCTGCATGCGGCAAGCCATCACTCCCGAGTAGAGGCTCGTCGCCACCTTGCCGTACTTGGCGACAGGGAGAAGTCTCCAAGATATTAAGTTCACAACTGGAATCTCCCCCCATGTTCTAGGAATCATTATTCCAGAGACCTGTTCTGCCATCATACAGGTCCTGCAGAAGGACTATATTAAGGTAAGTTTTATCCTTTAACATCACATTCTATGTATTTAATGTTTGCTATCTATTGTATTTATTTCATCATTCCATAATTACCATGATTGTAATATGTTGCGAATGTCCTCTTTGTCCTCATGCATGCTGTAAGCCTTTTAATGCTGCTTTTTTGTCCTTCATGCATATTTGCCTTCACTAACCTCCCCAGCATGCTATCCTGGGCCCATACACACCTAGCCTAATCACTTAACCATGTATTTTGTCAGCTCCACTGTAGTGCTTACCCTAAACACACCCTAAAATGTGTACAAATGTTATTGTTGTCCTTTAAATTAATGCGGAGTACAAGAGGTTTTTTTTGGGGCCAAAACTCATTTGGAACCCTCCCTCCCCCCAAACGGTAAGTTAACAGATATCAATACTCTATCTGCTGACTTTGCCAAACCCATACACACTATACCTACCTCTTTTGTGGTCATATTTATGGATGAATTTGCCAAAGCATGTAGTGCAAGGGCCTGCCTGGTACTGTTTAAAGTTTTGTTCTCCTTTTATCTTGATGGGTAATTGCAGAATGTAAAAATGTGCTTCAATTTGTACAGTGTGTATTTATATTTTTGGATTATGACACTTCTTACCTGTCCAGGGTGTAAGTAAGGAGGGGCTGGCCAAAGTAACACACATTATTTATGCATTCAGCTCTCAATGAATGGGCCATCAGAGGGGGTCATGAGTCTGATAAGTGGACCTAATACTTTTGACTTTAAATACTCATTTCAATAAATGTTATACTTATGTTGGCCAAGAATGTTTTTGTCTAATCTGCTTGCAATGTTATGTGCAAAAGTACTAATTTTTTTTGTTTCACTCCACAGTTTACTTCAAACCCACAGGATTGGCAGACTGTGGCTTCCCAGTTTGCCCAGCAGTGAGACTTTCCCAACTGCGGTGGGGCAATAGATGGGAAACACGTCCACATTGTCCCATCCCCCAACTCGGGGTCATACTATTATAATTATAAGGGGTATAGTAGTATAGTGTTGTTGGCTGTGGTGTCGGCAACGTATGAATTCCTCTACAGTACCTGACCACAAAAATGTGTTTCCAGTGCGATCCCATCGCGCTGGTTCTTGGCAACAGGGTACTCTGCATATAGAAAGAAGTATGGTCTCTATGGTAGGTATCGAAATAAGGACTGATAGGAACTTGTACCATCATCCAGGAATCATTAGATAGCAGAATTGGTAGCCTAGTCTCCAACTAGGCTAACACAAAGACACAGGGGCAATTGGACTATCGCGGTACAGTAAGGCAGCATACTTTTGAATAATATAACAGAATATAAAAATTACAAAGGATTTTATTGATGCCAGAAAAACAAATCATCTTTTACAAGTGAAAAACATGGTAGCAGTACAAATATGTCACCAGTGAAAAGATTGACCCCAAAAGGGGGAAAATCACATTAGTGCAATGGATCACAGATGTCATTGTCCTCACCTTTTTTCGCGTGCAGGGCCGCTTCATCAGGAGGGTATCTGTGATAGGATCAGAAAAACAATAATATGATTGAAAAACATAAAAATAATAAAAACTTGTAACACAGCATCATGATTAGAAAACATATTGATGGGGTAAGAAGGGGAAAAGAGCAGAGCTGCTTACCCATGTCCCAGCAGCCACTAGGCACAGGGCGCCCCCACCAAAAGGGGGTCCCCTAGTTGGGGACTAGGCTACCAATTCTGCTATCTAAGGATTCCTGGACAATGGTACAAGTCCCTATCAGTTCTTATTTCGATACCTACCACAGAGATCATACTTCTTTCTATATTCATTAGGTGGATAACACACCTGGCGCGCTGTCGAGCGGGGCTTTTTGGTGTGCGACCGGAGTGGATGTGGCTGTCCTTTGCCTTCCACCTCATCGCTCCCATTTATCCCGCAGACCTTAGGTCTGGTATGGATTTTAAGGGGAACCCCCTAAACCAAAAAAACATTGTGGGGTATCCCCAAAATCCATACCAGACCCTTATCCGAGCACGCAGCCCGGCCGGTCAGGAAAGAGGGTGGGGATAGGCGAGCGCCCCCCTCCTGTACTGTACCAGGCCGCATGGCCTCAACATGGGGGGTGGGCGCTTTGGGGCAGAGGGGCACCCTGCGGCCCCTCCACCCCAAAGCACCTCGTCCCCATGTTGATGAGGACAAGGGCCTCTTCCCGACAACCCTGGCCTTTGGTTGTCGGGGTCTGTAGGCGGAGGGTTAATCGGAACCTTTAATAAGGGGGCCCCCAGATCCTGGCCCCCCACCCTATGTGAATGAGTAGGGGTACATCGTACCCCTACTCATTCACCTGGGGGAAAAAGTGTCAATAAAAAATCACACTAGACAGGTTTTTAAAGTAACTTATTAGGCAGCTCCAGGGGTCTTCTTTCGACTTCGGGGGTCTTCTTCCGACTTCTCCACTCTCTCTGGCCTCTTCTCCCAGTGTCCCGTTCTTCTCTTGCTCTCCAGCCTCTTCTCCCAGTGTGTCCGGTTCTTCTCCCGCTCTCGGTTCTTCTGCCGGGCTCCTCCGCTATCTTCTGCTCTTTTGCCGCTCGTTTGCTAGCGGTGGCCCGGTCTTCTCCGTCATCTTGTTCCCTCTTCTCTTCTTCCAGTGTTGACATGATGCTCTCTCCCACTGTAATGCTGTGTGAGCGGTGCGCGATGACTTATATAGGCATGGGGCGTCACCCGGTGACCCCGCCCCCTTATGACATCACAGTCCCGGGGCACGATGGGACTTTTTTATTTAAAATTTGGCGCAGCGTTCCACCTCATGATTCATACCAGACAGCTGTCAGCAATGCTTTTCGCTCATCGTGAAAGGAAAAAACTGTTTTCCTTTCCTGATGAGTGAGCCAGCTTAGTGCTGGCTCCCGCGACGGGGCTCGCAGGTGTCAAATCTCGCTGATAACAATATCGCGGTCACCTACTGTATGTGGACGTGGGGAAGAATGGCCAGATGTCGGATGGTGGAGTCATCGCCCAGATGGAGTTCTACAGATGGCTCCATAATGGCAGCTTGGGCTTGCTGCCTCCAGAAGACAACATGGTGGTACTCTCATTTGTGTTCGTAGTGGATGAAGCATTTTCACTGGGGGGATCATCTTATGCGGCCATTCCCTATGAGGACCCTCACCCGGACCAAAGGGTTTTTAATTACAGGCTGGCCAGAGCCAGAAGAGTGGTTGAAAATGCCTTTGGCATAATGGCCAGCCGGTTCCACCTAGTTCTCACTGCAATCAATATGGCAGAAGACCGGGCCCCCGCTAGCAAAAGAGCTGGAAGAAGATAGCGGGGGAGTCCGACAGAAGATACTGGAGAAGATCCGGACAGCGGCAGAAGACTGGGCCCCCGCTAGCAAAAGAGCTGGAAGAAGATAGTGGGGGAGTCCGGCAGAAGATACCGGACACCGGGGGAAGAGGCCGGACAGCGCGGAAGAAGACCCCCAAAGTCAGATCAATATGGTTATGTGCGGTTGGCTGCGCTAAATCGCTCCTGGACACAGTCAATTCTATTTTTTCTATCCGCACCAAACCGCATGTAATCAAAACGCAGTGTGTGAATGGGGGCATAGGAAAGCATTGTGTGCGTTTAGCTGTGGTAGAAAACGCAGCTAAAAGCACAATTCTATCCGTCCGTGTGAAAGGATAAGGCCCCTTTCACACTGGCGCATTTTTCAGGCGCTAAAAATAGCGCCTGAAATATGCCCTAAGGAAGTGGCTCCATTCACTCCAGTGTGAATCAGGCTTTCACACTAGCAGGACAGTAAGGCCCCTTTCACACTGGGGCGGTGGGGGCGTCTGCAGTAATCCTACGCTATTTTTAGCGTCGCTTTACTGTCATTTTAGCGGCGTTATTCGGCTGCTAGCGGGACGGTTTTAACCCCCCTGCTAGCGGCCGAAAAGGGGTTAAATACTCCCGCAAAACGCTGCTGGAGCGGCATTTTGCTGGCAGTATCCCAGCGCTGGCCCATTCATTTCAATGGGGAAGAGCGGTGAGTTCACTGCTCCAAAGAAGCTGCTGGCAGGACTTTTTGTGACGCCCTGCCAGGTCACCGCTCCAGTGTGAAAGCCTTACTGGAGTGAATGGAGCCGCTTCTTTAGGGCATTTTCCAGATGCTATTTTTAGCGCTGTAGCACCTAAAAACACCCCAGTGTGAAAGGGGCCTAAAAAAAGGCCTGCTAGCAGCACCTTTGGAGCGGTGTATAAACCGCTCCTGCCTATTGAAATCAATGGGACAGCTCAGCTATACTGCCGGCAAAATGCTGCTGCGGTGGCATTTTGCAGGCGGATCTATATAAACCCCTTTTCGGCCGCTAGCGGGGGTTAAAACCGCTAGCGGATGAATAACGCCGGACAATAGGAAGTTTTCCTCTTAATGGGATTTTAAAGGGCGGAAGTCTCGAAAAAATGCATCAAAAAGTATAAAAATAGTAATTTTATTTTATCAAAAAGTTAAAAAACATGACACATGATAATGAAACAGGAAGGAGGAAGAATGGATGCCAAAATTACAAATGATGATGATACAGCAAATATATACAAGACAGATCGACAGTACTACACTTAACCCCACAAGAGCTGGTTCAGCAAAAAAGCTGGTTTACAGTAGAGCCCGACGCGTTTCAAGGTTTTATAATGGTTGAGACCTCTTCTTCAGGGGCTGGTGGTGAGGTATGTGTCTGTCTAAAAACATTTTATAGAAAAAGACACAATTATTTTACGTTTAATGGCATTTTCTTCCTCCAGGTACAGGGGGTTGCGATGGGGACTTCTTGTGCCCCATCATGCGCCAACCTGTACCTGGGGGAATGGGAGAGCATGCTGAGACAATCTGACTCTACACGTCTTTATATGGACAATGTAGTGACTTGGCGTCGATACATCGACGATGTTTTGATCGTCTGGGATGGTACCCCAGACAACCTTCAGAGATTTTTGCAGGAACTTAATAACAACCCCTTTAACCTTACTTTCACCATGACGTTTCACGAATGGGATATCACTTTCTTGGATGTAACAATCCATAAACAACAAGATGGTTCACTCGTCAGTTCACTATACCGTAAACCAACTTCTGGCAACCCCATTCTGCATGCCAACAGCTTCCATCCCCATCCCCTGATTCGGTCAATTCCCTATAGTCAGTACCTGCGTGTCAGGCGGAATTGCACCAGCGATGAAGTCTACAAACGAGAGGCCGACTTGCTGATGGGGAGACTCCTGACACATGGGTACTCCAAAAAATGCCTGAAGAAGGCCTTTAAACGTGCCTGTTTAAAAACCAGACACAAACTCATTTTCAGCATGGAAGCAAACAAGAATAAAATGAATGCAATTCGTATAATCACTAAGTTCTCAAATCAACACACAACCGTTAAAAACATTATTGAACGTTATTGGCACGTCCTTAAATTGGACCCCACTATTGGCCCATTTGTACAGGACAAACCATCCTTTACTTTCAAACGCGCCAGATCCATTAGGGACAATTTGGTATCCAGCGAATACTCAGGTGTTGGTGCAGGTAAACGAGACCCCTGTAAACGTCCGGGAACCTTTCGATGTGGCGGGTGCCCATACTGCCAGTTTATGAATATCAAGTCGAACATCAGACTACCCGATGGTCACAAATACACACCAAAACATTTTGCTAATTGCAAAACAATTGGTGTGGTATACTTACTAATGTGTGACTGTGCATGTTACTATGTCAGCAAGACAAACCAGGAATTCTGGCAGAGAGCTTACCGCCACGTAGTCTCAATGAAAATGTGTAATCCTAGCTTACCAATGGGCAGACACATTTCCACCTTCCATGCTGGCATTTTTCCCAAGTTTGTCCTTTTTGATTCTAGACTGTGTTCACTCAGGGTTACGTGGTGGGGACTGGAATAAAATCCTGCTGCAAAAGGAACAGAAGTGGATCTATCGCCTTCAGGCCACTAGGGCACCTGGCCTGAATGACGCTTTGTCTTTTAGACCTTTTTTAGAAGGCTTAACCTCGGGGGGGTCTGAGTGGGACCCCCCAAGGTGAATACGCCCCATTTCCTGTGAAAACATCGTTGTGTCTTGACATTTGGATGGATTCGGTTTGCTATCATTTATCTGTAGTGGGACAGGGATGGAGATGCTATAAGTGGTAAAATCTCCCCTTGTGCTATTGAATGTTCATTTTCTCATACAGACCATTTTACCAACATTTACTTATGCTCACTTATTATTCACCAGTTTTTGCCTTCATTCGCTCCCTCCCTTTTCTCTTCAGTACTGTATCTAGCCAATCGGTTGTTTGCCCTTTCTTTTTCTTTCCCATATGGTATTCTATGGATCCAATTGTACATCTTATCCAGTCCTGGGATTGAATGTTTTATGCCATTGGGGTTTGGATCCGAGCCCGGTGCGGACCTGTGGGACTGTTTCTGTCTGCGTCCGGACATGACACTCGGCGCACGGAGGTCAAAGATGCCATCTTTAGTTTGGCAATGTTTGGCCTCCTTCCACATGATCGCTGATGGTCGGGATATGTTTATCCCATTGCCATGGCGATCAAAGCGCCGCGGGTGCCTGACGCGGACGTCAGCTCCCTCCCAGCACGGGTCTTCTTGTTTCCAGGATGTGATGTTATCCGCTCCTGGATTGGACCCGTGTGTGGGGCAGGGGGGCTGGCCTGCGCGGCGGGGACTCGGAGGGCGGCTCCTCCCATCAGCGATGACGCTGGTTTCAGCTCGAGTCAGCTGTTTGGTATCTGCTCTTAACGAGCAGTACTATTCAGGCTGCACGCGAGGCTGTCTGATCCCATGCCGGTATGGGTATTGGACTGAATGTACAGCCGCTGTGACCTTTCAAGGTAAGCCCTGTAGTCTTTTCCCACACACGATCTGTGTAATAATGTCTTTTGGAGCTTCAGTGTGTATGTACATGCTGAGCACCAGTGCTGCGATCGAGACATATGGAGGACACTCCATACAGCAATTTGATCTATTTGCAGTCATTGAGATTATTTCTGTCTCTTAATACTTTTAAGAGTCCTTACTCATTGTTTATTTCTTTTTGTCATTGTAGCTATTGACCATAGGTGCCCCATCGCTACTTTTTTCTTGTACAACGGCACTAGAGACCAAACAGTTGTCGCAGGCGACACCCTTACCTGAGCCAGCACAGGGATTATTTACCCCTTATGTGCCATTAGGTATGTATAACAATGCACATACACTAGCCCTATTAACTGTTAGCAGGTGTTTGTCCAATAAGAGATAAGTTCCATTTTTGGGATAGTCTTTTACCACGCTGTTTTCCTTTGTCCTTAGTTGACACTATACCCTATAAATTCAAACACCTGGGGTGTCACCAGTTGATGGACGTGACGCCCTTTGTGCTTTGTCCTGGGTTAAGGACGTGTTCGGCGATACCTGCTTTGGAGCCAGCACAGGGATAATTTACCCCTCATGCGCTACTAGGTATCTATATAAAATGCACATACCGTAGCCCGGTTATTTGCTAGTAGGTGTCTGTTCAATAAGATTTAATTTTCTTCTTGGGACAGTTTTTATCATGATGTTTCCCTTGGTCCGTAGCTGACAAGACATTCTATAACAAGAACACCTGGGGTGTCACCAGCTGACGGACGTGACGCCCTTTGTGTCTTGTCCTGATCTGTGGACGTGTTCGGCCTCTCAGCAACAGCGGCGGTCTCCGTGTCTGGACCCCATTGGCTGATCATTCCCTCCCCTCCCCCCTTTGAAACTGGATGCTACTGATGCTGATCTTGCAACATTACGGTTAGAACATTTTTTGTAATATACCATGATATCTATATTATGTAAATAGATTCAAACACTGTATCAGTTGTGGTATAGATGATGTTTATTGTGTGTTTTCTTTGTCTTTTTCTATAAAATGTTTTTAGACAGACATATACCTCACCACCATCCCCTGAAGAAGAGGTCTCAACCATTATAAAACCTTGAAATGCGTCGGGCTCTACTGTAAACCAGCTTTTTTGCTGAAACAGCTCTTGTGGGGTTAAGTGTAGTACTGTCTATCTGTCTTGTATATATTTGCTGTATCATCATCATTTGTAATTTTGGCATCCATTCTTCCTCCTTCCTGTTTCATTATCATGTGTCATGTTTTTTAACTTTTTGATAAAATAAAATTACTATTTTTATACTTTTTGATGCATTTTTTCGAGACTTCCACCCTTTAAAATCCCATTAAGAGGAAAACTTCCTATTGTGCATTGATATAGGGATGTGGGCTGGTTGTCTCTTTCCACAAAGTCCTTGTCACCACCCTATGTTCCTTTCACACGGACGGAACTTTCAGGTCGGCCTTGGACCTGCGGACCTGAACGGACACTCCATAGACCTCTATGGAGGGTCGGATGTCAGTGATGACATGTCCGCTGACATCCGACCCACCCCAATCCGAAAAATTGTAACGGAGGAAACACCTATTTTTCCATCCGTCTGCGCATCGGATCGAGTGACGACGGACTCAACGGTCCGTCATCATCTGATCCCCCATAGAGGAGAGCTGCACTCTGACAGGTCCGTCCCTGCACAGTGTGCAGAGACAGACCTGTCATCTGCCTGCTCAGTGGGAATCCACAGAGCGATCCCCCGCTGAGCAGAGCGGGCTCCGTACACGGACACGTCCACGTGAAAGAACCCTAAGGCCAACGCCCTTTGTACAAAAATCCATTGGAAAGTTTGTACAAAGTCCCATCGTGTGTATGAGGCTTAAACACCAGAAATTCAAATTTTCATATCTTTAAAGGTCACCATACACTGGTCAATCAGTTAGATCTTCCATAAATTAGATTCAGTGCAAGAGCCTGTTTGGTTTTCTATAATTAGAAGTAATTCTTACAGTGCATCTTCCTATTACTTCTTTAGCCTAATGCTCTCTTTCCATTATTTCAACCCCAAAGTTGCATGTTTTACAATGTGCTTTTTCTGCTTGTTTTCCACTATTGCAACTTGTCATGCCACTAGAGACTGAAAAGTTGCATCACAAGTTCTACCCCATGATTTACAATAAGTACCATTCATATGTCTGCGACTTCAAGTTGCAGCAACTTCAAAGTAGTCCCTGCACTACTTTGGTCCCACTTTGATGCGACTTGAAGTCCATAGACCTCAAAAATACACAGGCATTGCTTCAAGTTTCGGCAAAAAGTTGCAGGAAACTCGCGGAAAAAAACACGCAACTTTGGGCTTGCAATAGTGGAAACCGAGCCTTAATGCCATGTCATGTGACTAGTTCAAAACATCGGACAAAAAGTCGCACTGAAGTTGGAACAAAGTAATGCAAGAACTTTTTTTAGAGTTGCACCAATTAGAAAGGGGGGACATTGAAATACATGTGTTTTCACTTGTCCTGCGACTTCACATGTGTCAAGTCGCACAACAACTTGCAGTAGTGGATAGAGAGCCTGAGGCCACTTGGGACTGAAAAGTTGCATCACAAGTTCTACCCCATGATTTACAATGAGTAACGTTCATTATGTGTGTGACTTGCTTACGCCCATGCCGTATACACAGCGGGCACACATCTTTATTACAGAAATCCATATTTGGCATGGAAATTAACCACTTGCTTACTGGGCACTTAAACCCCCCTGCTGTGCAGACCAATTTTCAGCACTGATGCACTTTGAATGACAATTGTGTGGTCATACTTAGCCAAATGTTTTTTTTTTTAAAGTTCCCATGAATAGAGCATTCTTTTGGTGGTATTTGATCACCTCTGTGGTTTTTTCTTTTGTTCAAAAAAAAAAGAAAAGACAGATTTTTAAAAATAATTTTGTATATTTTTGGATATTTGGATATTACATTTTGCAAACAGGTAATTTTTCTTCTTCATTGATGTACGCTGATGAGGCGGCACTGATGGGCACTGATTGGTTACACTGATAGGCAGCACTGCTTGGGACCACTGGTGGGCATCGATAGGTGGCACTGGCAGGTGGTACTGGTGGGCACAGATGAGGCAGAATTGCCTCTTCGGGACCAATGTCCCTTGCATCTAAGCCAGTGATCAGCTTTTATTTTTATCCTCATGCTGTCAGCGTGAGGAGAAAAAATAAACAATTACCGAGCTTTAGTTTACATCATGTGATCAACCATCATTGGCTGACAGCTAATCGCGTGGTAAGGTGCCGGGATCGGCCCTTACTTTGATCTGTGATCACCCGAGTCTCAGTGACTCAGTGCGCGCTGCGCACCCTGCAGGGAGCACACAGGGAGCCCGTCCTATGACAGCCTTCCAGAAATTCAGGTCCACGCTGTGGCCGTCGTTTGGCTATAGCACAGACACCAAGTGGTTAATAGAAAAACAGAGCAGATTTCTAGGACTGGCCAAAAATAATGGTTAGAGTCAAAGGCAACTGATGACTTTCTATTAAAGGTCTAAATGGGCCATTAACATGCATCACAATTGAACTTAGGAATGTGTCTTTGCAAAGTTAAACTAATTAAAATCCTTTCTTATTTTTGCTTGGGGATAGACTGCAGAGGGATTAGAAGTTTTGTCAGATGTCTACACCCCTGATAGGGTGAAGACACCTCCCAAATTCAAAATTATTCACTTCCTGTCACATAGCCAAACAGGAAGTGAGGGTAAAACCCTACCAATGTATGTCCTCGGGGACACACAGGTCAATCTAAATAGTTTCCCCATTCGGGAAACTCTAGCATTTTGCCATGTATATCCCAAATTATTATGTATCTTGGGGTTTATTTACTGAAAGGTAAATCCACTTTGCACTACAAGTGCACTTGCTGGAGATCCAAGGGGGGCAAGCAAGGAAAAGAAAAAAAACAGCATCTTTGCCGCTACATGATTGGATGATAAAATCACCAGTTTTCATCAACTACACTTGTATTGCAGAAAGGATTTGCCTTTAATAAACCCCAAAATACCTAATAATTTGGGGTGTACACAACAAAGTACTAGAGTGCAATTTGCATAGTGGCAGCACTAGTTAGATTGACCCGTGTGTCCCCAAGGAAAAATATTGTTAGGGTTTTACTCTCACTTCCTGTTTGGCTATGTGACAGGAAGCAAAGCCAATTTTAAGAAAAGGGACACAAAGCCCAACCTTAAAATAAATAAATAAAAATAAAAAATAAAAATCTTGATTTCCCTCAAATGTCCACAATTAGAATAGGATTGTCTTCTGCTTGATTTTAGTTCAGTGCTCTAAATCAGTGATTCTCAGCCCTGTCCTCAAGTACCCCCCAACAGGCCATGTTTGCAGGTTTTCCTTCATCTTGCACAGGTGCTTTAAATCAAAGTCAATGGTTTTGTATTTTGGACAGCTATTTTAGATAAGATACAATTTCCTAAACCTGTCCTATCGGGGGGTACTTGAGGACTGAGGCTGAAAACCACTGCTCAAAAAGAAAATTGAATACTTACCACTCTGAAATGTTACTTTCCTGGTCACTATCCATGGCAGCATACGCACAATCCATGCATGTGCTACCATGAAGGCACCAGGAAAGTAACTTAAAACTAAAAAAATAAATAAAAAGGGATTTGTCTAAGACATGCCAATCAGCCTAGTTAAGCTGCAGCTGGGAAATCCATTGCATGAAAAGAACACACATAAAACATAAAAAATTTGATACAATTTTATTGGTCCAAAAAAAAACAGGACTTGGAAAAGAAGCAAGGAAAGCAAAATACACACATGTATGTTAATTTGAGACACTAACAGAATATGTTTGGAGGTTGGACCCTTTTGCAGTGTAAATTAACAGGAGTTAAAAGGAATGCACCCACAAATGGGCATCTATTAAGGATTAAAACAACATTAGACACAACAGCTTGAGAAAGAATTTTAAAAATAATGCAGCACAGACAGTTAAATCAAAGTGAACAACGTAAAAATAACAATTGCCAACATAAAAAAGATTTCATGGTAAAATAACCACCACCCAAAAAAAACCCAACAAACCAAAGTAACAAATAAATTGCATAAAAACACATCTGTTTTGCAACAATATAATAAACAAAATACAAATAGAAAATACATGTGTTAGAAACTCGATAAGGACACCCAAATGTACTCTTTTTTTTTTTTTATTCCACTTCAGAAAACTCTCGAGAGACTATTCAGCTTGACGCTCATTCACTGTCTCCAACAAGGTCTTGCATCATCGTGGAAGAGACTTAATTTTTAATCAACAGTCTCCATTTTTTAAATTTCCAGATGCCTTCGGCATCCACACCCTTCTTTTTATCCAACACGAAAAAAAAGTATAGCTTGCTTAGCCATAATCCTATACATTGTTTACTGTCTAACGAAACATTTTTATATACATACAAGTTGCGTGCATCCCACAACACTTCCTTTAATGCACATAGCACTAACCACAATACTATCTGTTTATCTTTTTCCAGTTTCCCCAAGCCATACATCATCATTTTCCACTCACTCACCTTCACTCCTGTTATTTCTTTCACCAGATCTTGACTCTTATTGATCATATCTTTTGCTACACCACACCCCCAGAACACATGCTCACTGTCTTCTACACCCCCACAATTAATTCTCGGACAAATATCAGACACACGCAAATCCCTCCTTTTCATAAATAGCCTCGTAGCTAGACAGTCATGCAAACTCATCCATACTATCTGTTCTGCCCATATTGTTCATAATAATATGCTATGTACTGTTACAGTTTATACTGTAATGTTAGTTTATGTTGTTGCCATCTAGTGGTCAGAGATGGTTATTACTTTGCCAGAGCTTGAAGGAAGTAGAATTCTCCTCATAGTAAAGGCAGTAACCTTTAACCTGGAACTGTATTTCCTTCATTTCATTACTGCTTCTGGATTTAACAGACTGCATGCAGACGTGCTCTTAAACCATTCCTGGACTAATGATGGAATTGTCTGTGAGTACTCTCACTGATAGAGCGAGGCTGTTGTATAATGCTTAATGTACTGACACATATGTTTTGTTTATGCTTATGTTGTAGTTTTACAAAGTTATTCGGGATAAAGAATACATACAGATCTGATGTCTCACGTTTCTTGACTTCTGAATTATTGTTATGCTGTCTGACTAGTGTTATACAACAGTTCCATAACGCGAAGCAGAACAGTAAAAAGACAACCACGTGGCAGTCTGGAATAAACTGAGACGCCATTACTGCAGCATGTGTCTCAGATCAGGAACAAAGTACCAGGCTGATGACATGCTACCGCCGACACAGCAAGGCAGGGAGAACATTCCCAGTGCCCAGCAAGACGATGCACAATCGCAGGTGTCCAGATCTTCATGGGCTAGCAAGATGTCCTCAGCAGTTAAAGCTCATGCCAAGGCAGAAGCTGCCCGAATCCAGCTACAGTACGCAGAAAAAGAAGCCATGATGATGCAGGAGTTAGCAGCAAAGAAAGCTGCCATCGCACAAGAAGAAGCGGAATTAGAATCAAAATTGCTCATCCTGCAGCGACAGATTGCTGCTGCAGCAGCTGAAGCAGAGGCCGCTGCCTACATGGGAACAAGTCATTCTGGAAGTGAAAAATCATATAAAGACTCAGAGGTTCCAGGAAAACCTCTATTCTCTGCAGATCGTACAAGTGAGTACATCCAGAACCTTACTACTGCTCATGCAAAGGAACAGTCTCTTAAACCTGAAGCAAAGGAATTCAGGCCGAAATCAACAAGCCCCCTGAGCAGGCCCAATCAACCACATGAGGTCAGCGGCTGCCAGCAAATCAAGAATGAAGCATCAGAAACCCCTAAGAACAAAAAACAAGTGTTCCTATCACCTCAACCTATAGATTACATGTGCGAACAGCAATGTGCAGTGGATGTCACCAAATATCTCATCCGCAAAGAAATGGTAAGCTCAGGCTTTCTCCAATTTGATGACTGTCCTGAAAACTATTGGGCATGGAAATCTTCCTTTCTGAATGCCACTGAAGGTCTGAACTTTTCACCAGCAGAAATGCTTAATTTAATGATAAAATGGCTTGGTACCGAGTCAGCAGAGCATGCTAAGAGGATGAGAAGAGCAAACCTGTTCAACCCTGCAGCAGGACTCAACATGACCTGGAAAAGACTAGAAGAAATGTATGGATCCCCAGAGGTAATCGAAGGAGCACTGTTGAAAAAACTTGAAGTCTTTCCCAAGGTGGGCTACAGAGACAACGTGCGGTTACAAGAACTAAGTGATCTTCTACTAGAGATAGAATACGCCAGAGAGGATGGCTACTTGCCAGGACTTTCATACCTAGATACAGCTAGAGGCACTAATCCCATGGTAGAGAAACTACCCTCAAATCTGCAAGACAAGTGGATGTCTGTGGGAGGTAAATTCAAAGAAGATTATGGAGTCGCTTTCCCCCTTTCTCTGTGTTTTCAAAGTTTGTCCGTCAGCAAGCAAAAATCCGAAGTGATCCCAGTTTCGCCTTCACCACCGGTGGCAATCAATCACACAGACCTGAGAAACCTCACAGACCTCACGGTAAGACCTCTGTATCCACACACAAAACAGCTGTACCTTCAGAAGTCACAGACTATCAAAGCACCCACAAGGTACACACCATAGAAAACCCTGATAGACATTGCCCAATACACAAAAAACCACATCCACTAAAGAAATGCAAAGGCTTTAGAAGCAAACCTATTGCAGAGTGGATGTCCTTCCTTAAACAGAGCGGCATCTGTTTCAAGTGTTGCGGATCTACTTATCACGTTGCTAAAGACTGCAAAATGCCAGTAGAATGTACAGAATGTGGCAGTGAGAGACATAATGCAGCTTTGCACCCAGGCCCTGCTCCTGCCCCACTAGAGACTTTAGAACCCAAGAAAGATCAGGGTAGGGAGCAACAAGAGATCCCACTCTCCTCAGTAATGTCTAATTGCACTGAAGTATGTGGACAAGGCAAGAGTGCACGTTCATGCTCTAAAATCTGTTTAGTGACTGTGTATCCCACTGGCAAAAGAGAAAGGGCAGTGAAAATGTATGCAGTGCTAGATGAACAGAGCAACAGATCCCTTGCAAAGTCAGACTTCTTTGATATCTTTAACCTTAAGGCAAGTGCAGTTCCATACACTCTAAGGACATGTGCAGGGACAATTGAAACCACAGGGAGAAGAGCTTCTGACTTTACCATTGAATCCTTCAATAAGAAAGTGCAGTTTCCACTTCCTACCCTAATAGAGTGTGGCATGATACCTGACGACAAAACTGAGATTCCCTCTCCAGAAGTAGCCCATCACCACCCTCACCTCCGCTCAATTACTCACCTTATCCCAGCTGTTGAGCCAGATGTATCTATCCTTCTACTTCTTGGGAGAGACATCCTTCAGGTTCACAAGGTGCGCCAGCGAATCAATGGACCTTATAATGCCCCCTATGCACAGAGACTGGACCTGGGGTGGGTCATTGTAGGAGAAGTTTGCCTGGGGACAGTGCACCAGCCTGACAATATTACCACTTTGAAGACATCTGTGTTAACAAATGGACGCACATCCCTTCTCAGTCCCTGTCACAACAGCTTCATTGTCAAGGAAAGCTTTGGCAGGTCGACACAACACTGACTCCTCTACTCTATATGGTAAAGGAGAAGTCAATTCCAACATTGAGACAGACAATCTAGGGATTACAGTGTTCCAGAAAACTAAAGATGATAAACAGGCCCTCTCTATAGAGGATCAGACCTTCTTGCAGATTATGGATAGAGAGCCTTACTAAGATGAAGATCACAGTTGGGTTGCCCCTCTTCCCTTTCGCACACCCAGACATGTTTTGCCTAGTAACAGGGAACAAGCCATGAAGCGTTTGCATTCACTCAGCAAAACTCTGCAGAGGAAGCCAGAAGAGAAAAGAGATTTCACTGAATTCATTAAAGGGATGCTAGATAATGATCACGCTGAAGTTGCAGGACCACTTGAAACAGACAGGGAACACTGGTATCTACGAATGTTCGGTGTTTACCATCCACACAAACTTGACCAAATCAGAATAGTGTTTGATTCCAACGCAGAGTATAAAGGAGTCTCTTTAAATGACGTACTGTTGAGTGGCCCTGACCTAAACAATACCTTGCTAGGTGTCCTCATGCGCTTCAGAAAAGAACCCGTTGCTTTCACAGCAGATGTGCGCCAAATATTTTATTGCTTTCTCGTCAGAGAAGACCACAGAGACTTTTTACGTTTTCTCTGGTACAAAGACAATGACAGACAAAGAAATTGTCGAGTACAGAATGAAAGTGCACGTATTTGGTAATAGCCCCTCTCCTGCTGTCGCTATATACTGCATGCAAAAGGCTGCCCAGAAAAATGCAGAGTGCTATGGACAAGAAGCCAAACACTTCGTATTAAGGCATTTTTATGTAGATGATGGACTCGCTTCTGCTAGCACACCCGAAGAGGCAATTTCCATCCTCAGTAAAGCGAAGCAAATGATGTCAGAATCCAACCTGCGTCTTCATAAAATCACTTCCAACAGCCAAAAAGTAATGGAAGCCTTCCCTATAACAGACAGAGCTAAGGACCTTAAAGATCTTTGCCTAGGTACAGACACCCTTCCCCTGCAGAAAAGCCTAGGCCTAAGTTGGGATCTAGAAACAGATAGTTTTGTCTTCAGAGTTTCCTCAAGGGAAAAGCCTTTTACACGTGGAGGCATTCTATCTACCGTAAGTAGCCTCTATGACCCCCTAGGGTTTGTATCACCTGTGACAATAAAAGGCAAGGTCTTAGTTCGAGAACTGTCATCTGGGAAAAGTGAATGGGATGCATTGCTTTCACAGGAGAGACTAAGCGAGTGGGTTCAATGGACAGAATCCTTGCAAGCCTTAGAGCACCTAAAAATAGACAGATGCTATGTGCCATTATCTCTATCATCAGCTTGCAGGAAAGAACTGTGCATCTTCTCAGACGCATCCACCACAGCTATAGGTGCGGTAGCTTACTTGAAAGTAATTGATGCAGAAAATGTGTGTCATGTTGGATTTGTCATGGGAAAGTCCAAATTAAGCCCTAAACCAGCCCACACGATTCCTCGTTTAGAGTTGTGTGCTGCTGTACTTGCAGTCGAAATGTCTGAGCTAATCACAGATGAACTAGACACTGACTTTGATGCTGTGAAATTCTTCACTGATAGCAAGACTGTCCTAGGGAACATTTGTAGCACCACTAGGAGGTTCCATCTGTATGTCTTCAACAGAGTGAATAGAATCAGGCTATCTTCACACCCAGATCAGTGGTTCTTTGTATCTACAGAGGAAAACCCTGCAGATTATGCCACTAGACCTACTCAAGCAGCATGCCTTCAGAACTCTATATGGTTCTCAGGCCCATCCTTTCTGTACCAACCACACTGTGAGCAGATA
The DNA here is from genome assembly GCF_042186555.1 of Aquarana catesbeiana. Lineage (NCBI taxonomy): Eukaryota > Metazoa > Chordata > Amphibia > Anura > Ranidae > Aquarana > Aquarana catesbeiana. The sequence goes on along the minus strand of NC_133324.1, from coordinate 715,350,046 downwards.
GACACTGCTAATGTTTATCCACTCAGAGCCCGAAGCTGACCCTGAAGTCAGATCAGAAATTACGAGTTTCAGTACCAAAGCTTCTGAAGCCACACTTCACTCACATTGCTTTGATAGATTTTCTTGCTGGAAGATATTAGTTAAGACCCTAGCCAGACTCATCCATGTCGCTAAAACCTTCCGGAGAGAAACCAATAGCGATCAGGTCAGGAGGTGGGAAAGTTTCCATGAATGGGTCAATCTAGTAGAACTTGCTCAGGCAAAGTCTGCTATAATGTCTTCTGTTCAAAACAAACATTTCCAGAAGGAAATTGACTGCATCAAAAAACAAAAGATATTCCCAAAACAAAGCCATCTTAGGAGGCTTAGCCCCTTTTTAGACAAGAATAGGTTATTGAGAGTAGGTGGACGTTTGTCTCTTGCTGAACTTTCAGAAGAAGAGAAACAGCCTGTCATTATACCTTATGATCACCACGTTGCAACACTGCTTGTTAGGTACCATCATGAACAAGTAGTTCACCAAGGGTGACACATCACAGAAGGTGCAATTAGATCCGCAGGTCTCTGGATTCTTGGTGGCAAACGCTTGGTATCAGCTGTTATACACAAATGTGTCATCTGTCGCAAACTGCGAGGAAAATTACAAAGTCAAAAGATGGCAGAGCTACCAGAGGACAGAGTAATTGCTCAACCACCTTTCACCAATGTGGGCCTAGATGTATTTGGTCCATGGTCTGTTTTAACCCATCGCACTAGAGGAGCCAGCGCGGACAGTAAACGATGGGCAGTCCTTTTCACTTGTTTGTCCACCCGAGTTGTACACATAGAGCTACTTGAGGCCATGTCAACATCAAGCTTTATTAATGCTTTGAGGAGATTCTTCTCAATTTGTGGCCCAGCAAAACTGCTCCGTTCTGACAGAGGGACAAACTTTGTGGGAGCCTGCAAAGAACTCAACATTTGTGACAGCGAATCACAATTGCAATACTTTCTCCAAGACAGAGGATGTACATGGGTCTTTAATCCTCCACACTCCTCACATATGGGGGGTGTCTGGGAGAGACTTATAGGTATTGCTAGGTGAATCTTGGAAGCTATGTTGCTACAAACCAAACCTGCTCACTTAAACCCATGAGACTTTAAGCACCTTTATGGCAGAGGTTACGGCTATTATGAATGCCAGGCTTATAGTTCCTGTGTCCTCAGACCCAGATACACCTATGGTCCTTACCCCAGCAATGTTGTTGACTCAAAAGATGAACTCTTTGTCTGCTCCATCTGGGACCATAAGTACAACACAAGTTCATGCAAAACAATGGAAGCAAGTACAATGCTTGGCAGACACCTTTTGGAAAAGATGGAAGAGAGAGTATCTGTCAAATCTGCAAAGCCGTAGGAAATGGACTGAGGATCGCCCAAACGTAAAAGTGGGTGATGTTGTTCTGTTGAAGGACAGCCAAGAGGGCAGGAACGAGTGGCCCGTAGGACTTATTGTCAATGTTCTACCAAGCAGGGATGGCAAGGTTAGAAAGGTGGAGGTCAAAACTGTAAAAAATGAGACCGCCAGAATTTATCTCAGACCTATAACTGACATTATAGTTTTGATCTCGGACTAGCTAGGATTCCATTTTCCTGTTTATATGTTTTTTCTGCATAGCAGTAGTTATTTAGGTAATGACATAATAAATTATGCCAGACAGGGAGTGTTCTGCCCATATTGTTCTTAATAATATGTGCTATGTACTGTTATGCCCCGTACACACGGTCGGACTTTGTTCGGACATCCCGACAACAAAATCCTAGGATTTTTTCCGATGGATGTTGGCTCAAACTTGTTTTGCGTACGCACGGTCGCACAAAGTTGTCGGAATTTCCGATCCCCAACAATGCGGTGACGTCAAGCACGTACGACGAGACTAGAAAAGGCCAGTTCAGAACCAAGTGCGGCACCCTTTGGGCTCCTTTTGCTAATCTCGTGTTAGTAAAAGTTTGGTGAGAGACGATTCGCGCTTTTTCAGACTCGTGGCTTTCAGATCATTTTCTGCCGTTCAGTTTGTGCTTGTATCTGCTCTTCAGTGCATGCAAGCAAGTTCCGCGTGACTTTAAGTAGTCATTGTGTTCTTGTTCGTTCGTTACTGTTTTTCAGGTCGCTCTTCACAGGCCTTGCAGTTCTTCAGTGCGTTCTGTTACTTCGTTCTGAGCAGCCGACTGTTTTCTAGCTATGTTTCGTATACGTACTCCTCGTAGAGTTCGTGCTGTGCTGGGGCTTGGTGTTGGGGTCCTGACCTTGACACAAGTCCAGTCCATGAACAGGGTGGGGAGGAGTTCATGGACCAAGAATTGGTTGCTTCAGCGTGACCAGTTCTCTCATATGCCTTTGCTCCGTGAGATCCGTGAGAATAATCCTGATGATTTCAGGAACTTTCTCAGGATGACAGACCCCGTATTTCACCATCTGCTGGCTTTGCTGACCCCCTATATCAGCAGGCAGGATACCTGCATGAGGCAAGCCATCACTCCGGAGCAGAGGCTCGTCGCTATCCTGCGGTACTTGGCGACAGGGAGAAGCCTGCAGGACCTCAAGTTCTCGACAGGCATCTCCCCCCAGGCTCTGGGGATCATTATCCCAGAGACCTGTTCTGCCATCATCCAGGTCCTGCAGAAGGAGTATATGAAGGTAAGATTTTTATCCTTTAATATCACATTTTATTGTATTTAATGTTTGCTAATATCTTGTATTTCTTTCCTCATTCCCTAATTACCATGATTGTAATATGCTGTGAATGTCCCCTTTGTTCTCATGCATGCTGGTTTTTTAGGTATTTATTTTTTAAGTCCTTCATACATATCTGCCTTCACTTACCTCCCCAACATGCTCTCCTGCCCCTATATTCACCTCATGTAGTCACTTAACAATGTATTTTATCAGCTCCATAGTAGTGCTTTACCCCAAACACCCCCTAAAATGTTTAGAAATTTGATTTGTGCTTTAAATTCAGGCAGAGTTCCAGAGGCTTTTTTTTGTAGTGTCCCCAAATCATTTTTCTAAACCCTCCCTCCCCCCAACTGCTAAGTCAGCTGATCCCAATTCTCTATCTATCCTCAACCATCTATCTGCTGACTTTGCCAAACCCATACACACTATACCCATCTCTTTACTGGTCAGATTTATGGATGAATTCCCCAAAGCATGTAGTGCAAGGGCCTGCCTGTATACTTTCCAATAGTACTGTTTAAAGTTTTTGGAATCTATTATTATCTTGATAGGTAATATCAGAATGTCCAAATGTCCTCAAATGTGTACAGTGTGTATTTATATCTTTGTATTATGACACTTCTTACCTGTCCAGTGGGCTGCCAATAGTGTAACTAAGGAGGGGTTTTTACAAGTAATACCCTGTATTTAGGCATTCACCTCTCAATGAAGTGAAGAGGGTTACCTGTCCAAGATTCCCCCCCCCCTATAATGTTAGAAATTGCCCATGAGAGGGGGGGGGGGTTGAATATGATAGGTGTACCTTATACTTTGGTGTTAATATTTCCCCTTAATAAATGCTATCTGGAGGTTGGCCAAGAATGTTTGTGCCTAATCTGCTTGCCATGTTTATGTGCAAAAATAGTAAATTATTTTTGTTTTCCTCAACAGTTTCCTTCCACGCCACAGGAATGGCAGACTGTGGCCTCCCACTTTGCCCAGCGTTGGGACTTTCCTAACTGCGGAGGAGCAATTGATGGGAAACACGTCCACATCGTCCCACCACCCAACTCGGGATCGTACTATTTCAACTATAAGGGGTTCAATAGTATTGTGATGTTGGCGGTGGTGTCGGCTAATTACGACTTTTTGTATGTGGACGTGGGGAAGAATGGCCGGATGTCCGATGGTGGAGTCATCGCCCAGACGGAGTTCTACAGGCATCTCCAGAATGGCAGCTTGGACTTGCCACTTCCAGAGGACAATGTGGAAGGACTCCCATTCATCTTTGTTGCGGATGAAGCATTTGCGCTGGGGGACCATCTTATGCGGCCATTCCCGATGAGGACCCTCACCCCGGAACAGAGGGTTTTTAATTACCGGCTGGCCAGAGCCAGAAGAGTGGTGGAGAACACATTTGGAATCATGGCCAGCCGGTTCCTCCTATTTCTGACACCCATCCATATGGCGGAGTATAAACTTAATCATCTAATCCTGGCGTGCTGTGTTCTCCATAACTTTTTACGCCAACATTCTGCCAACTATGCTGGCTCAGTTGGGCCTGAGGCCGGAAATCTACATGATACCCCAATCTGTCCGCTTATCTCCTACTTTATTAGCTTTCAGAAGATCCCTGAAAACCCTTCTCTTCAGAGAAGCCTATCCTACCCACACCTAACAACTGTACTTTCCTTTTTTTTTTTTCCCATCAGCCCATCCCCCACAGTTATTACCTTTTGTCTCCACTTGACCCTCCCTTCTAGATTGTAAGCTCTAACGAGCAGGGCCCTCTGATCCCTCCTGTATTGATTTGTATTGTAAGTGTACTGTCTGCCCCATGTTGTAAAGCGCTGCGCAAACTGTTGGCGCTATATAAATCCTGTATAATAATAATAATAATAATAATAATAATAATAATAATGATACAACCCTGACGGCGCTGGAAAGTGGCCGTCCTGGCTTGCCCTCCCTGAGTGCCCGTGATGTCTGGTTAAGATACCTTGCGTTCTTTGCGGGTAGGGGGGCCATCAATATGCTAATTTGTGAAGCATTTATCAAATAAAAAAACCAAATTTAATCTTTGGTGACATTTACTGCTTGTGTTTGTTTTAGCTGACCCTGACAGCAATGTGTAGAGTCCTGAAAATGGCGTGATTGTGTAACCTTATACAAAGCACTGTTGGCTGTTATTTACTAAAGGCGTATACACTTTTTATACTACAAGTGCTCTTGAAACTGCACTGAAAATGCTCTTGTAGTGCAAAGAGGATTTGCCCTTAGGAAATAACCACCACTTTCTCAGAAGACAGCAATTACATCACCACAAAAGTGAGACAATAATCCACACATTCTTGATTAACAAACTTTTTAATACCTGCACAATCACATGTGCATTTAGAAATGGTTTTTAAAACAAACCAACATGTTTGTTGTATAACAATTTTTGGGGTGGTATTATCAAAAATAGAAATGTCCATTTACGATAAAACAGGCCTGTGTAAAACCAACAAGAAACACAACAATCTTGAACTTACAAAGTTCACATATGGTAAAACTTGAAGGCAATATCAGACATGAGTATTTAGGAACTGTGTTTGATATTGCGTTCAGATGGGGTGAAGTCACCCCTTGAAAAGCCAAATTTGGAAGATGCACACCAATTTACGAATGTCAACATGTGCTAGCTGCCATCACGGGGGATCAAGGGCCGTGTTTTGTGGGAGCAACCCCTTCCTCACAGCTACTTTATTATTGAGGAAGGGTTTCCCCCCCCAAAACACGTCCATTGATCTCCCATGATGGCAGATAGCACATGTTAACACACTGTGTGCATCCTCCAAATTTGGCATTTCGAAACATCGCTCAAAAATTTAAAAGATTGTACCACACAAAAAAGAAAGTGATTTTGTGGGGTTTTAAATTCGCCACAAAACATCAATGATGTTATTATTTTTTTGAATCACATCATTGATTTTTTTCTTGATGTTTTCCAATTCTAAATTACACCCCATTATCTCCCCGATCAGGATCTGGGCACTTTCTGATGTGAAAGGATCTCGATCCATAACATCACGATCACCTAAAAAGAGTGAAACCAAACAAAAACAGGTATCAGAAATCTGCCAGCATCCATCTCTTACCTGAGCCTGTGGTCGCAGACACTCACCTGTTGTGGTGCCAATTTCCACCACACCTTCTTCCTCCTCCTGCTCCGCTTGTGTTGGGGGTATTTCACCTTCTTCCAGAGGTGGTGGGTTTCTGGTCTCCTCGGATGAGGGGTGTCCTCCGAGTCTTTTCTCCCCTATGTAAAGCAAAAATAGTATAATTAGCACACAGATATTTGATGTCAGAACTATAAATAGGAAACATTGCTTGGAAGTGGTGTACAATTGTCAATTTTAGTTTCAATAAGTTTTTATTGTTTTTTCATGAAATAATAATGAACAGAAAGTAAAGTACAGTACAATCACTTAGAGCTGTCACAATTTTTACCTTTCAAAGGTTCATGTTAAGACAAGTATCTACATTCGTATGTCACTCATTACCATTTGAGGAAATAGGTATACCAGGAGTGTTACTCGACTCCCCAAGACACCCCTTTTGTTTTTTTTTTGGGAGCTGACTGTGTCCTTTGGAGGGAGTTTTTTACAGCTCCGATATCTCCCATTGTATCTGGTGTTCCTTCATGACATAGGTTTATATCAGACTAGCACGGTATTTCTCTTATTGGACAACACATGAATAGTACCGCCAAAGAACTATTAACAGAACTTTTAACATACATCCGCAGTAAGAACTTATTGCTATTGACCATCCGTAGTGCCTTGACTCGTTGTATATATCATTTTATACTATCTTAATTAAATGTGAATTTATTAGTTAATTATTTAATTAATTATTTAATTATTTAATGTTCCCATAAAAATCCAGACCTGAGTTTTTTGGATACCATGTTAACCAGGAATTCCATATTTTAGAAGCCTGGTTGTAGTTTCCCTGGCTGCGGGCAAATTGTATTTCATATGCACTGTGAGTGGTCATTATGCTTAGGGTTTCCGCTATTAATGGCGGATTCATTTCTTTCCAATGTCTGACTATGTTGAGTCTAGCTGCTATAAGTAGGTGTGATACCACAGTTCTTATTGGAGCAGGTATCAATTCTATTCCTAATGACAGAAGTGCCATACCTGGAGAATATGCAACTTTGGTGCCTGAGATTTGTTCTATGGTATTGAAAACGAGGGTCCAATACCTTTTAAGACGTGGGCATGACCACAATATATGTAGCAATGTACCCCTGTGACCACAGTTCCTCCAACATTCAGAGGATGCTGCAGTAGCAAATTTAGAAATCCGGTGTGGAGTAAGATACCATCGCAATAGTATTTTATAGTACAATTCCCAAAGGTTAGCACTTCTTGTGGAGTTATATGTAAACCTGAACGCTTTTGTCCACTGTTCCTCTGTGTAGGTCCTCTCAAAGTCCCTTTCCCACACTGTAATATTGTTAGTTTTGCAAAAGGAGTGTTTGTCTTGTAGGAATTTATATATTAAGGATATGCCTTTTTGCGTCGATTTGGTGTTTGTGTAGAAAAGGGCTAATTTCCAAGGTATTTGTGTAAGTAAATTGCTACACTTTTTATCTAGTAGATGGAATAATTGGGTATATTTATAAGTTTCAGATTCTGGTATGGAATATTCGATCTGTAATGATCTGAATGATTTCATTGCAGGTCCTACAAAAAGGTCCTCTAGGAGGAGTGATTTGCTATTGCACCAGTTTGTTTGTGATAAGTCAGGGATAACATGTTCCAAGGCTGTGATCGGGAATTTTAGAAGAATTGGTGGGTCTTCTTGGCTTATATTTGCAAGTAAATATTTCCAGGATTCAATAGAGGCCTGTATAGTAGGTGCATACGATGATGGTTTGGTATGATGGTGTGGACTGGAAATCAGGCAGTTATATAGGTTCCCCCCTTTAATTTGTGCACTTTCTAGGCCCGACCATAATGTGGTAGTACTTTGAGGAAACCAAGCCTTAGCTTGGGTAAGTATGGTAGCTGCATAGTAGTCTTTTATAGAGACATGTCCTATCCCTCCCATCTGTTTGATTTTTATAAGTTTGTTGAAAGCACAACGTGCTTTTTTGCCTGCCCATAAATACCTGTTGACTATGAGTTGTGCTTGTTGAAAGAAGGATTGTGGTACTGGTATTGGTAAGGTCCTAAATAGATAAAGGAATTGTGGTAGAATTTGCATTTTAAATGCTGCAAGTCTGCCTGACCAGGACAGTTCAAACTTTTGCATTCTGTCTAGTTTACATTTCAAGGAATCCAAAAAAGGGGTGTAGTTTTCTCTAACTAAATCAGAGGTTTTAGGTGTTAGAGTGATCCCTAAGTATGCAATGCCTTTTTCTTTCCATCTGTATGGGAATTTAGAAGTTATGTTTCACCTTTTCTGTAAGACCCAGACCTAGTAGGTAGGATTTGGTATCATTTACTTTATAGTAAGATATAGCATTAAACAAGTGTAAAGCATCATGAACCGAAGCCAGGGAAGATGTGACGTCTGTGAGAATTAAAATTATATCGTCCGCGAATAGACTTATGGTATGCATATTGTTCCCTATTGCTAATCCCTTGATTTTGGGGTGTTGACGAATATATGCTGCTAATGGTTCCTTTAGAAGGTTAAAAATTAATGGGGATAATGGGCACCCTTGACGTGTCCCATTTGTAATGTCAAATGGGGTGGAGAGCATTCCAGATATGTAAACCTGTGCTGACTGGGATGTGTAGAGTGCCATAATAGCTTGATATATTTGGCCCACAAAACCAAACTTAGTTAAAACTTGCTCTAAGTATGTCCAATGGATCCTATCGAACGCCTTCTCTGCATCCAAAGCAAGGAGCAGAGAAGGCGTTTCAGTCCTGTTGGCTGTATAGATAAGATTTATCAAGCGTCTGGTTGCATCCGCTGTTTGGCGACCCTTGGTAAAACCAGATTGGTCTGGGTGAATTAAAGAAGGAAGGAGGTTAACTATTCTTCCGGCTATCAGTTTGGCGTATAATTTTAGGTCATTATTGAGTAATGATATCGGGCGGAAGTTTTGTGGGGTGTTTGGGTCTTTCCCTGGCTTCGGTAATGCTACAATCATCGCTTTCAACATTTCAGAGGGAAATGAGGAGGAGGAGGCCGCTCGGTTAAATATTTCTGTGAGTCTAGGTGATAAAACTTCCTTAAACGTTTGGAAATATTCGCCTGTAAATCCGTCAGGACCCGGGGATTTATTTTTGTAGTGTTTATAGTGAATCTATCCCTTGAGATACCTCTTGTATCGTGAAAGGGGAGTTCAGCTCTTCAATTTGGTTAACTGTAAGGTGAGGTAGATTTATTTTGCTGAGAAATTCAGAGATAGTGTCGGTTGATGGTTGAATTACTTGAGGGTCTTTTTTTAAATTATACAAAGACCCGTAGTAAGTGCTAAAGGCGTCTGCTATTGCCTGGGGGTGGTATAATTTAGTCTGAGTTACTGGGTGAATAATGCAGGGAATTTTAGATTTATGTCTAAGACCTCGTAAACGAGTGGCTAATAATTTCCCTGCCTTATTTCCAGTGGCATAATATGTTATTTTCAACCTCCTGGAAGACTTTTCAAAATCCTCCAGCAGTATGAGACGCAATTCATGCCTCAGCTTGGTTATTTCTTCCGTTTGTGCTTGGGTTAAATTGGCTTTGTTTTGATCCTCTAATGTCTGAATTTGTTTGGAGATATCCATTATGCGCTGCCCCCTCCTCCTTTTAGCCCTGGCTCCCAGTTTAATTAGAAGACCTCTCATAAACGCTTTATGCGTGTTCCATGTAATAAAGGGATCATTAACTGAACCTACATTGTATTCAAAAAATTCCTCCAGATCTCTTTGTAAAGCAGACCTGGAAGGATCAGCCTGGAATAGGTGTGGATTAGATCTCCATATAAAGGTGGCACTGCTAGCGGACTGGTCCTCCACCAGCAGTGAGACCGACGCGTGATCCGACCAGGTAATGCTACTGATCTGAGATGCTTTAATTTTGGTTAGTAACCATCTATCTGTTAAAAAAAGATCCAGTCTGGAATACATCTTGTGGCTAGCTGAAAAAAAAGAGTAGTCCCTTTCTGATGCATGAAGACATCTCCACGCATCGTATACATCATGAGTCCTCAATAGGTGTTGGAGTGATTGGGGTTTTCTTTTAGTTATTGAACTAGAGTCCATGATAGGGTCCGGTGGCAGGTTAAAGTCCCCGCAGAGAATTAGGTGCCCCTTCTGTATTCGCAATACTTTTTTCAGTAGTTTATGAAGAAAGCGGGACTGATGAGTGTTAGGAGCATAAACGTTCACCACTGTATAAGTGGTATTGTTGATGTCACATATTAAGACGAGGTATCTGCCTTGTTTGTCTCTTATCTCATCGTGGAGGTGAAAGGCTACTGTGTCTTTTATTGCTGTGAGGACTCCTCTTCTTTTGGTATCAGAATTTGCAAAAAATATGTGCGGGAATTTAGGATGAGAGCATGTAGGTTGGGCCTGCTTTTTAAAATGTGTCTCTTGTACACAGAAAATGTCTCCTTTATGTTGAAGTGCTTCTTTCCACATAGATCTGCGTTTGGCCGGGTGATTGAGACCTCTAGCATTGACTGTTAGAAACGTTATAGGCATCTTACGCGTTTCAAATTGAATGTATTGTGAAGCATGTGTACATAACACTTACAGTTGGTAGTTAGCTTGTCAGAGTAGATTTTGATGGAGGTTAAGTCTGGGAGGGTCAGGTGAAAGTGGTCCTGCTGTACGGCTTGGTTAATCTTGAGAGCTGTATCAAAGTTCTGCGGCTGCTGAGATAACTTGTAAATAACTAAAAAGAAAAAAAATGGTAAAATAGAACATAAAACAGCGAGTAGGTCTTTGCGACCTGGGTGTGACAATAAGTCACTCATCTGGTAATCAGGGGTTATATCAAATTTCAGTCCAGCTTAACAGATATTTCCTCTGTGTCAGGGGACCGTTATGTATAACCTGTATTGGTATTGAATAGTTTAGGTGTGTTTACGGGCATTCTTGGAGGTTACCAGATTCCAATTTTCAGCAATGTGATCAGGGCTTTTTGCGTTGCGATCTTTATGCATGTCATCTGGGATAATATGCCAGTGTTGGAGTAAGAGCAAACCTTTGACAAGGTTATCTACCACATGCTCTTTACCGTCCCGGGAGATGATCAGTTTCGTAGGGAACCCCCATTTGTAGGTGATTTTATAGTTTCTCAATGTCTTAGATATTGTATTGAGGTTCCTCCTTTTCTGTAGGGTGAATTGGGACAGAGCTGCAAAGAATTGTAGTTCTTTGTACTGTGGTGGGAAGAGGTCTTTGTTGCGTGCAGCCAACATCAGGCGCTCTTTCATTTGAAAAAAGTGTAGTCTGAGTATAACATCTCTGGGTATGTTGTCTGGTAGGTGTGTTGGCTTGGGTAGGCGGTGGATCCTATCCACTGTTATGTCCAGGTCTGATAATTCGGGGATTATTGCCTGGAATAATTGTGCTGTATAGGTACGGAGGTCCGTTTGCTGGATTGACTCGGGGACCCCCCTTATTTTCATATTGTTTCTCCTAGAGCGGTCTTCTATATCTGCCATTTTAGCTTTGATGGCATCCAGCTCATCAGTATTACTGTCATGGGCATCTACAAGATCATTAATGGTGGTTGCAAAGTCTCCCATTTTCTGTTCTATGTGATCCACTCTAGCAGTAGTCTCTCTGAGTTCCACTCCAAATTTGTGTACACATGATAACATATCAGCATGCAGGGAGCTTCTAAGAGACACTAACATGTCCTTAAGGGTGGTATCCAGGACAGGCTGATTGCTAGTGGGGAATAAATCAATGGAGTCAGGGAGGTCTCTGGTATCCTCCCCTGAGTCTAGGCCTTGTGTTAAGTCCTAGCTTGCATCCGATGCATCCAGCCTCACCCTCACCTTTTCTGGGCTCCCCGAGGTAGGAGTGTGAATCGGAGACTGTGTGCTCCTTTGTGGGGCATTCCTTTTTTGTGGATTGCCTTTTACTTGGTTGTACTGAGGTGTACTAGACATACCTCGTTCCTTCGGACCGCCGCCATCTTGCTTAGGCCCGAGCGGGTAGTATTCTGTTAGTTTCTGCGGCTTACGGAGCTCCTTGTTTCTCCGCGGCATGTTCGGTCGAGTCCCCGGGGTGTGCTGTGGGTCCGCTGGTATTTGTTGTGCCTTTTCTGTTTAGTATAACAGGTGGTTTGTGCCGTTTTTCCCCTGAGTGCAGAGGAGCTCAGCTAGTGAGCGTCCATCTCCTTCTGCTGCAAGCCCCAATTGTCAATTTTAGCAGAGTTCCAAGATGTCGCTTTTTTAGTGTCCTTTGTCAACCTGCAATACTTGTACTTTTTACAAGCTTCACAGATGGAGACCCCCCTATAGTATACACTGGAGCACCTGTGTGGGCCCCCTAATAAAAAGGGTGTTCTTGTGTCCCACACTAGTGCTCCAGCGTCGTGTCCTCTCCTTACACAGAATCTAGTTTGCATTTCATTCTAGTAACAAAGCCATCTACACAACCAAATATTTTGCATCCAAGTAGGCCCTAAAAAATGTAGGAAGATGCATATGGCCTAAACAATGGTGTTTTAGAGGCCGAAAAAAAAAAAATGTTTGATACGAACGAATAATGGGCCCATGAACATTAAAATTGACATTTTAAACTGTACAATTAAGAAAAGCATATGGAGCAGCACGAACGTAATAAAGACAAAAAGAATAGGAACACAGCACAACTACTTACTTTTTTGCAGCACTCTCCGGATCTTTTGGTACTGCTTGGGCTCTCTTAATTTCAGGTCCGACCACCACTTCCTGAGCTGATCTTTCGATCGTTGTACCCCAAAATTCCTGTGCAGACTTTTGACCACTTTCGCAATGATCTTGGCCTTTCTGATATTGGGGTTGGGGTAAGGCCCATATTTTCCATCATAGTCGGCCTTCTTCAGGATGTCCACCATCTCCAACATCTCCCCAAAGGACATATTTGTGGCCTTAAATCTTCTCCTTCTGGATTGGGACGTGTCCGGATCCGGGCTTTCCTCCTCCTCCTCCTCGTTCCTGTAATTAGCACGCACCTGCTCTGACTCCACCATGTGCTCTTCACCCACTGCGCCGAACAAAAAGGGGTGGGGAATAGACTAGAAAGAACATCAGGGGCGGGCGGAGTTTCACGCATGCGCAGTGTGTATAAAGCGTAACACACGTGCGTATTACGTACGATCTGTGAGCGGAGGAAGGATCATTGGACGCGCCGATCGTAAGAACGAAGGTAAGAGACATACTTGTGCCTATACTGCTTCTAGATTGAGGCCTATATTGTAACAAGATTAGGAGAGTTTGGTCTGACATTAGGCTTTGTCTTGTGTTGTGTCTTGCAGTGAACATGGATATCTTATTACAAGATAATGACTTCATGTCAATATTCATTGACATGTTCAGGGAGCTGCCCTGTCTGTGGGAGATCAACCACCCACATTACAGGAACCAAACAAAGAGGAATGCAGCGCTGGATCAATTGTTGGAAATTGTGAAGCAGGTGATCCCCACGGCATACATCACATATTTGAAGATCCTAATTGGTGGCCTGAGGAGCACATATGTAAGGGACCGCCAGAAAGTCCAGGATTCGCAGAGATCCGGAGCAGCAGATGACATCTATGCCCAAAGGATGTGGTACTATGACAGGCTGCATTTTCTGGCAGGCCAGACTAAACCCAGGTCATCTCTCTCCAGGCTTCCTTCCCCTCCAGCTGAGGCTTCTGACGCCCAACCTGGGCCTTCCAGGCAGCAACATGTGGAGGAGCCCAGCTTGAGCCAGGTATAGCATTCCTCTAAATATTTCTGCTTGTCCAATCAATGATGTTAACTAGATGTTAGTTTGGAGTACGAATTTATGATTGTGATTGATGAAGCAAAAACTAAAACAATGTCCCTTTTTCATACACAGGGAACTCTCAGCCAGGAGGTGGCCGGGCCGAGCCGGCTGCCTGATCTGCAGGTCCCTCCCCTCCCCCTGGAAAGAGAAAGTGGCAGGAGGAGGAGTGCCCTAGAGGAGGCTGCCATAGGCCTCTTTTGGAGGGCTACAGAGACCCTGGGAGCACCACACACCGTGGAGGATGACTTCGCTGCCATTATTGCCTCTAAAATGCAGAGGATGGAGGAGGGACAACAACTCATGTGTGAGTCGCTCATATTGGAGGCTCTTAATAAAGGTATGAGGGCTCAAATTACATCTGAGACACACCTTTGCGAACTCACACATGGTCCTCCTCCTCCTGCAGGTCCTCCTCCTCCTTCTCCTCCAGGTCCTCCCAGTCCTCCTCCTCCTCCAGGTCCTACTCCTCCTCCTGCCACATCCCCAACAGCAAAGCCACAGCCAGGAAGGAAGCGTGGAAGGAAGACCAGAAAGTGATGACCCTGGATCCAGTCTGGTCGGCCAAAAGATGCAGCCTCTTGTGGTACCACAGCCTGGGGACACAGATGTCATCTGCTGCTTCCTGGATCTCTGAGACTTCTGGACCAGACTGCCCTCCCTTACATATGGACTCCTCAGGCCACCAATTTTGATGTTCAAGAATTGATGTCTGCCCTGGGGGTCCCAGGCTTCGCTAATTTCTCCTGTTGATCCAGCGTTGCCTCCCTCTTTGTTTGGTTCTGAGCCCTTAATAAAGGATTTTTGTTTTGAATTATACTTGCCTATGTGTGTTTTACTTCAAAAAGGACAGTTGGTTTGTGAGGATTCAGGTACATTTCAAAAATACAATGTGAAATTAACAAGGGACACCAACAACAAACAATCTCCTTGAGATTACATAATAAAAGATATCAATGGTGTTGTGGTAACCTGACACACAAAACACACACAAAAATAGTCTGGAGTCAAACTAAAAATAACATTAAACAAAGATCAGCCTTGTAAAAAATACAAACATAAAATCTAAACGAAAAATGGCTTTCAATCAAAAAAAAAACAAAAACAAAAAAACTAAAAAATTATGTCAGATGTGACAAATAACAATATATTCAGGGTATCCCAAGAAAAAAAACAAAAAAATAAGTTTGTGAGAAGTGTGTGTGAATATGAGCAGCAAAACTATTACTATTACTAATTCTTGTCACATTACAAAGAAGAAGAGAGTGCGCTGTATTAAACCATTTTTAACATTGCAGCGTGACGAAAGTGCTGTATCCATTGCGAACGCTAATTTTACCTGACCAAGCTGTTCCGTGTCGAAATTTCTTCTGAGCACGCGTGGCAATATGTGCATCAGAACAGGCCACACACGGTCGGAATTGACGCGATCGGATTTTGTTGTCGGAAACTTTTATCTCCTGCTCTCCAACTTTGTGTGTCGGAAAATCCGATGGAAAATGTCCGATGGAGCCCACACATGGTCGGAATTTCCGACAACACGCTCCGATCGGACATTTTCCATCGGAAAATCTGACCGTGTGTACGGGGCATTACAGTTTATACTGTAATGTTAGTTTATGTTGTTGCCATCTAGTGGTCAGAGATGGTTATTACTTTGCCAGAGCTTGAAGTAAGTAGGATTCTCTTCATAGTAAAGGTAGTAACCTTTAACCTGGAACTGTATTTCCTTCATTTCATTACTGCTTCTGGATTTAACAAACTGCATGCAGAAAAGCGCTTTAACCATTCCTGGACTAATGATGGAATTGTCTGTGAGTACTCTCACTGATAGAGTGAGGCTGTTGTATAATGTTTAATGTACTGACACATATGTTTTGTTTATGCTTATGTTGTAGTTTTACAAAGTTATTTGGGATAAAGAATACATACAGATCTGATGTCTCACGTTTCTTGACTTCTGAATTATTGTTAAGCTGTCTGACTAGTGTTATACAACAGTTCAATAATGCGAAGCAGAACACTATCTGTCTGCACATTTGTCACCCCATATATAATCATTTTCTTCCATACTTCCCCAGCCACTGACGCATTCATTCCCCTAAGGTTACAAACATACTCCTTGTCTATCAACCACTTTCTCACCTTCACTTTATCCCTCTCCCCTTCTCCTAAATGTACCAACTTAAACTCTACCCTAAACGTTTCCAATATCCAGTAGTCGCGTGCCACCACGTAAGCCACCGGTATCCTTGAATCCCTTCCCAACCACCCCCATCTCCTAAACAACCACCCACCTGAAAAAGCTATCATCCTAGCACACACTCCACCAATCCTCAAAACTTTCACCACACAGAACCAATAATGCATTAACAAAAACACTCTCACATTCGGAAAACTCAACCCACCATTACATTCACGTCTACACACATATTCTCTCTTAACTCTTTCCATTTTCGACCCCCATAAAAAGGTAAACAATAACTTATTAATTTTCCTCAATCTCATCTCCCCAGGAGGGAAGATATTACTTGTATACAAAATTAAAGGTAAGATTACTGCCTTGACTACTAAAACTTTCCCATAAATCGACAATTTTCTTAGACACCAAAACCTCAACTTCTTGGCTATCTTTTCTCCCACTTCATTACAGCACACTTCCCCTTTCATTCCATAGTCAAACACAATACCCCAAATCCTCACTCCATCCTCAACCTTCCCAATCTGATAATCCACACGTTCCACTTGTCTTCCATACACACCCAAACGACACTTATTCCAATTCACACTCATTCCCGCACATACACAAAAAATTAACAAAAGTAACTTCACCCTTCTTACGCCCACCACCCGCTGACACACTGCTACCATGTCATCCATATAACTTAAACATTTCACAATTTTCCCCCCACTCCCAGGCACCAAAAAGCCCCTCACCACCTTATCCCTCTGTATCATCCTTAACAGTGGATCAATAAAACAAATAAAGAGACTAGGGGACAGGGGGCACCTCTGTCTCACCCCAGATTTAATCAAAAAATCCCACCCCAAACTCCCATTAACCAGAACCCGACTACTAATCCCCCAACACAACCCTTTTTATTACATTAATGAGCAGCTGTGGTATACCCATCCACTTCAAAACCTCCCACAAAAACCCATGATTTGCTTTATCGTATGCCTTCTCAAGGTCAAATGATGTCAGGATAATCAAACTATTCCTATCTTTACAAAAATTAATTATATCCCTAACTAAAATTAAATTCTCCGAGATCATTCGACCCGGCACTGCACAGGCCTGCATCTCGCTAACCATCCTACTAATGACCTCAGAAAATCTCCCCGCCACCATCTTTGCAAAGACCTTGTAGTCTGAATTTAATAAGGAGATAGGCCTCCAATTTCGAATATCCATCTTATCCCTCTTCTTATAAATTAATATCACTACCCCCTCTCTCATAGATTTGGATATAATGCCTTCCCTCATCATGTAACTAAATACCTCAACAGCATCCCGCTTAATAATATCCCAAAACAATTTAAAAAACTCACTTGGTAAGCCATCCCCTCCCGGGGTTTTATTCGCCCCTATGCTTGCCACAGCTTCCCACACCTCCTCCTCATTTACTGTTTTCTGCAAAAAAACCTTATCATCCTCATCTAAATTATCCTCTACCGTATCAAACATTCTAGTATCTGACTCATCAACACACACTCCCTCATACAATCGTTCATAAAATTTAGTCACGCATTCCAGCACATTCTCTCCCTTACATTCCCTACCTTCTTCATCATACACACCCTCAAACAGTCCTTTTTCTTTACAAACCTTCTTGAAAAAAAAATCTAGAACATTTTTCATCCTGCTCCAGGTGTTTAACTCTCGCTTGAAAAATAATTTGTTTCCCTCTTTCAGTTAGTACCTCTTTAATCCTCTTCCTAACATGGTCTATTTCATCGGCCATGTCATAGCCCATATTTCTAAATGAATATAATGTAGCCAACCTGAATTGTAACCAAGAATTTCTCCTTTTCTCACTGCTACTTTTATCCCTACTCTTTTTTTGAAAAAATAATTTAATTTTCCTTTTGACCCAATCCCACCACCCCAAAATATTACTAAAATCTTTTTTCCTATTAATCCATCTACTATATACCTTACTAAAATGGGCTTTGACATGCTCGTCCTGCAACAATAAACTATTTAACCTCCATACCCCTAAACAAAACTTAATACTATCACCCATACTCAAATCAACATACACTGCCACATGGTATGAAAAAATTACTGTCCTGTGTTTAACATTAGCACATTTGAACGCATCAGAAAACAAACATAAATCAATTCTGGATTTGGTGCGCCCACACTCCAAAAAAAAAGTGAAATATGGATCCACCAAACCCAGAACAGTATGAGCATCATTTAGGTGCAAGTCCTGAATTACCCCATTCAGCATAGTGCTACCTACATCTAACTTAGTCTCCGCTACTCCTATCCGATCTTTCACAAATTGGATCGTATTAAAATCACCCATGATCACACTAGGTCTCCTTCCCACTGCATGTAACTTCAAAACTTTCTGGCTATTCACAGGAGCATATAAATTAAAAAGCCTAAACTTCTGGTTAAACAAAATTAAATCTGCCATAATTAATCTTCCTGGCACTAACACAACATGAGACATAATGCGAATATTTCTATTTGTAATGATAATGCCTACCCCAGCATTCCTATTTTCCCCAACTGCCGACCATATGTAATCCACCACCCAATCCGGAGGCTTGGGCGGTCGATTAAAAAAAACACTCCTGTAGACAGATGATGTCTCCTCCATTGACCTTCAAATCCTCAAAAATAGCACACTGTCTACAGGAGACCGAAAACCCCTTACATTCACATGAAGATGTGCATCCTTCACCCCCAGACCTATCACTTAAGCCAGAAAACTGACATACATTCCTCAGGGCCATAACGCTTTCATCATCCAAAAACTTCTGACTAGGTATCAATGTGGCTGGCTGAAAAATTTCTGGAGTCCCTGGACTTAGTGCTGGTGATTCTACCTCCACTCCAACATCCCCTAGGACCTCAAAGGGGTTAGGTATTTCAATCCCAGCTGTCTCTACTTTCAATTTCTTAGCCCTTCTCTTCTTAGGGCACCCCAAAGCGTCCACCTTGGTCTTGGCACCCAGTATCTCCATCTTTTCCACCTCCTCTTCTTGGGCTTCCTGCACTTCCAGCTCCCACTGTAAGGCTGCTGCCAACTCCTCCATAGCCTCCTCCACTGCCCTCTCCACCTCTGCTCCACTTCCCACTGTTAATGGCTCCACACTAGTGGGTAGCACTTCTACTCTTTCCTCCACTCTCTCCTCCACACCCAGGTGCCCACTTTCTTCCTCTTCCACCACCACCTCCTCCTCCTCCTCCTCTTCCTGTCTTTCAGGAGAGTCAGACAGCACCTGTGTGGACACTGGTCGTCCACTCTCAGCGATGCGCCTGACAGCTTCAGCATAAGAGACATAGGCCCTTCTTACTTTTGGACAATTCTTCACTGTATGATCACACTGCCCACATATATCACAGGCCCGCTTAATCAAGCAAGCCCCAGCCTCATGTCCCTTCTCCCCACAGTTCCGGCAGTGCATCTTTACATTACATTCATCTCTGGTATGCCCAAACTTATGACATCTTCTGCAGTATGTCGGTTGACCAGGGTAGTAGAAAAACCCTCTATTTCCTGCTATTGAAAAATTAGCTGGTAGATGCCGCACTCCACCAATCCCTTCAGAATGCACCTTCAGCTTGACAAAAAACTTTAATTTGCCATTAAAGATCCCCAGACGATTAGTCAGCCTGAAGCCTCCCTTCACTGCAGAGCAGTATCTCTTCAAAAAGGCCACTACCAAGGCAATGTCCATGAAAGGGTGAAACAGGTGAACAACCAATAGTTTCTCCTCCATAGCATACAACGGTTCCAATATGAAAGGCCTTATAGACTCATGGTTAGCTTTCCCCAATTCCTTACACTTCTCAATAACTCCCATGCAAAAGTTGCTATACACAAAAGAAACATCATAGTACCTTGGTGCTGCATGGTCCTGGATACAATAGATGTGACGTGGTTCCACTGCAACTGATTTCTCCAGCAAATCCTGAACAAGGAACTCCAAACTCACTTTATGCAGATGACCAGGCATAACCTGAAACCGCAGGGTGTTCTGAATCCCCTTTCGCTCCATTGAGCTCAGCAAAGAAAAATTCAGACCATCACACAATCTTGGCTCTTTTCAGGGCAAAGTAAAGAATGCTATTTGCAAGCTTTATATAACATAGGTTTGTGTGCTAATGAGGCAATTGCAAACACATGGACAGTCCATGAAACACACAAAATGCAAGTTCACCCAATGTAGAGAGAATTTAAAAGTGAGTACACCTGTTAAGGATGTCCTTAAATAACTAACCCAAAAAACACACTCTGAGCATGCCCAGAAACATCCAAGTAATGTTCATACACAAAAAGCACCACCCAAAAAAAAACCAAAGTCCCTGAGCATGCCCAGACCAACCCAAATGCATTTCACACACCAAAAGGCACAGGAAAAAAAAAAACAAAGTCCCTGAGCATGCCCAGAACAACCCAAATGCAGCTAGCACAAAATAAGCCACCCCCCTGCCCAAAACTAAGCACATCATCCAGCATGCACCAAAATTACAGATGGGACAAAACACCCCCCAGTTCAGGGGGGCAACTAAAGAGCCTAACGTGTGCAATAGTTACAGTATACAAAAAATACCATTGCAGTCTAAAGGAACTCACTTGGCTATTTTACTAGTCCCCACTTGGCTGGCTTATCTTCTAGTTATTGACCTTAAAATGGGTATGGGGCCCAGTTCCCACCCTAAGGGACATATATCAATGTCACCAATTGGACAACCCCAAAAACGAAACAAGGAGAAATGCCTTTAAATATGCCAAATTGTTTAAGGGTCAGTTCACACCAATGCCCTTCAGGTCTGGTATGAATTTTAAGGGGAACCCCACGCCAAATTTTTTTAAAAAACTGGCGTGGGGGTCCCCCTTAAAATCCATACCTGGCCCTTTAGGTCTGGCATGGATTTTAAGGGGAACCCTGCACCAAAATTTAAAAAAAAATGGCGTGGGGTCCCCCTAAAAATCCATACCAGACCCTTATCCAAGCACGCAACCTGGCAGGCCACAGGAAAAGAGGGGGGACGAGAGAGCACCCCCCCTGAACCATACCAGGCCACATGCCCTCAACATTGGGAGGGTGCTTTGGGGTCTCCCCCAAAGCACCTTGTCCCCATGTTGATGAGGACAAGGGCCTCATCCCCACAACCCTTACCCCGTGGTTGTGGGGGTCTGCGGGCGGGGGGCTTATCGGAATCTGGAAGCCCCCTTTAACAAGGGGACCCCCAGATCCCGGCCCCCCCTGTGTGAAATGGTAAGGGGGTACAAAGTACCCCTACCATTTCACAAAAAAACTGTCAAAAAAAAAAAGACACAGTTTTTGACAATTCTTTTATTTAAATGCTTCTTCTTTCCATCTTCTTTCTTCTATCTTCTTTCTTCTATCTTCTATCTTCCTTCGGTTTCTTCATCCATCTTCTTCTTCGTCCGATCCTCTGCTTCTTGCTCTGGTGTTCTCACCCGTCATCTTCCTCCGCGGCGTCTTCTTCCCTTCTTAGTTCTCGGGCCGCTCCACATCCATGGGTGACCACCCGGTGACCCCATCCCCCTCTGACGCACGGGGACTTCCCCAAGGCTTTCCCCGTGATGTCAGAGGGGGCAGACAGGGAAGTCCCCATGCGTCAGAGGGGGCCCCGCCCTCCGTTATTTAAGAACCGTCAGAAGAGGAGAAGCGTCACACAGCGGGAGCCTCCCATGGATGCGGAGCGACACGAGAACAAAGAAGGGAAGAAGACGCCACGGAGGAAGATGCCGGACGAGAACACTGGAGCAAGAAGCAGAGGACCAGAGGAAGAAGAAGATGGATGAAGAAACCGAAGGAAGATAGAAGATAAAATAAAAGTAAATCTCAAATAACTAAATACAACAATAATAAGTAGTAGTGGTCTCTTAAATATAAAAGGATCAGCCACTAAAAGGAAGTGAAAAATAAGTGAATTATAAAGTGCACTAGTGCTATGATAATAACAGTGACAAAATAACAATAAATTCTAAAATAGTAGTAATAGATGTAGCAATAGCAACTCCTGTAAAAAGTGCAAAAAAATTCAATGTATAAGTGAATTCCAACGTGTAGCATATATGCAACATTAAAAGTGACTATGTGCAAAAAAATAAAAAATAAATAAAAAACAACATGCACGTGACACTTGAAATAAACAGTTCAATCAAAGTGTTTCAGTATAAAAAAGTCCTCCTTTAAAAAGTGACAACGGCTTCCTAGCATGCAGATATGCAGTGAAGTGCTCAAATGTGACAAAATAATGCTCCTCTTCGTGTTCACACACACACTAGTGGGTAGTAGCCCCTTACCTTAAGGTAATGGGGTAACAGCAAATGACCAGTATTGGGAGTACCATCCTTTATATTCCTCCTCACTCCTCGTGGTCCTAGTCTTGGAGCATATTCGCCATGTCCACCAAGAAGGATCTCCATCTAGGTGGACATGGCGAGGTCCCTCTTTAGCAAATAGGAGGTGCTGCTGATTTGCTAGCCAGACAATACTATACTATTGTGGGACCTTCATTTTTTCTATTTTCCGTGCCCCCTTATCATCTGAGGGAATATGCTCCAAGACTAGGACCGTGAGGAGTGAGGAGGAATATAAAGGATGGTACTCCCAATACTGGTCATTTGCTGTTACCCCATTACCTTAAGGTAAGGGGCTACTACCCACTAGTGTGTGTGTGAACACGAAGAGGAGCATTATTTTGTCACATTTGAGCACTTCACTGCATATCTGCATGCTAGGAAGCCGTTGTCACTTTATGAAGGAGGACTTTTTTATACTGAAACACTTTGATTGAACTGTTTATTTCAAGTGTCACGTGGATGTTGTTTTTTATTTATTTTTTATTTTTTATTTTTTTGCACATAGTGACTTTTAGTGTTGCATGTATGCTACACGTTGGAATTCACTTATACATTGAATTTTTTTGCACTTTTTACAGGAGTTGCTATTGCTACATCTATTACTACTATTTTGGTATTTATTGTTATTTTGCTATATAGAGTCACTGTTATTATCATAGCACTAGTGCACTTTATAATTCACTTATTTTTCACTTCCTTTTAGTGGCTGATCCTTTTAGTTTTAAGAGACCACTACTACTTATTATTGGTGTATTTAGTTATTTGAGATTTACTTTTATTTTATTGTGTTCCATTGCATCCACTAGGAGCATTTCAATAATACCATTTGTGTTCCTGCTAGGATTAGCGCAGCACCATTTTATTTATTTTATTCATCTGTTGATAGGGTCTGGTTGTACCCTATTCGGTGCAAGCAGCTTTTCTTTATAGCTCTTAGTCTTTACACACATGATAGCGCAGGAATAATTATATATACAAGATAGAAGAAAGAGGATAGAAGATGGAAAAAAGAAGCATTTAAATAAAGGAATTGTCAAAAACGGTCTCTTGTCATTTTTAACATTTTTGACACTTTTTTTGTGAAATGGTAGGGGTACTTTTGTACCCCCTTACCATTTCACACAGGGGGGGTGGGATCTGGGGGTCCCCTTGTTAAAGGGGGCTTCCAGATTCCGATAAGCCTACAGACCCCCACAACCACCGGGCAAGGATTGTGAGGATGAGGCCCTTGTCCTCATCAACATGGGAACAAGGTGCTTTGGGGGGACCCCAAAGCACCCTCCCATTGTTGAGGGCATGTGGCCTGGTATAGTTCAGGGGGGGCGCTCTCTTGTCCCCCCCTCTTTTCCTGCGGCCTGCCAGGTTGCGTGCTCGGCTAAGGGTCTGGTATGGATTTTAAGGGGGACCCCACGTCATTTTTTTTTAAATTTTGGTGCGGGATTCCCCTTAATATCCATACCAGACCTGAAGGGCCTGGTATTGAATTTCAGGGGAACCCCACGCATTTTTTCTCTGAAATTAGTTTTTTTTCTTAATGCTGTTTTTATCAATGAACTTTTATGTGTATTGCCGGACCGACATTTCATTATAGCCGTGAAGTGAACCAGCATAAAAAAAAAAAAAAAAAAGTCTAGAGGTGCACCCGTTCAACCTATGCAAATGCATTTACGTTGCTTGACATTTACTAAGATTTTGCCGGTGCACTGAACCAAAGCACAAATGCCGTTTGAGCATGCGCAGTGTATAAATTCACCGCTCGCAGCTCTAAATGTATTTGCGCTGCCGGCTTGTTCAGAGAAAGTCACTTTCTCATTCTATTTTGGCCATATTTGTTACTTGGACAGTTAGTACTACACTTCCCCACATCACCCCACATCGCCCCCATAATATTGGCACTTCCAGCTTGTTTAAATTTTAAGTTAAAGATTCCGTGCGCCATGTCTATAGTGGCGTACCGATCACCTCATCCCGTGCGCTGGGAAGAGAATAGTAAATGGGGGATTGCGCTGTGTAATACGAAAATGTCATTTGCGCATCGGCGTGCACCGCAAGTCATGGAGGAAATGCTTCGTAAATTAGCCCCAATGTTTTTGTTGGTAATGTATGTAATGCATTAATGATAAAAATAATCATCCTTCTCAGCCTAATGAATTAATTGCTTGCAGTCCCTAAAATGGCCTGATTGAGGCAAATTTTAGAGCACTGTGGGGGTTATTTACTAAATTCAAATCCAATTTGCACTACAAGTGCACTTGAAAATGCACTAAAACTGCACTGAAAGTGCACTTGGAGTGCAAAGTGGATTTGCCTTTAGTAAATAACCCCCATTGCCACTGTAACTACACCAACTTACTCCAAAAACTGGTATTGAGCATTGAAAGAAGAAGCCACACATTGTTAAGTATATAACATTTTACTCAAAGCACATTCACATGTGCTTTATAAAAGGGTTTTTTAACAAACCAACATCTTTGTTGCATATAGTTGTGCATGTATGTGTGACAGTATATAGCCTTTTTGTGGCTAAACGGGCATTTTTAAAGCCATAAAACATTCTCAACTCGGGAACTTACAAAGTTCAACTTTGATAAAGTGAAGGCCATATGTGACATTAGTATGTCAAAATTGTGTTGATTTTGCCTTCATCAGAAGGAGTGATCTCACCCCTGTGTCTTTTCCCTAAATTTATTTTGATAGATGTAGGAAAAAGACACACATTGGGGGTTATTTACTAAAGGCAAATCCACTGGTAGTTTATCATTTATACACTTCATACATTTTGCAAATGTGCCCTCTTGGATTCAACATGCATAGTGGTACTCATTGATTTACCCATTGTATGTTTCTATGTCCTGTAACGCTGTTGTCAGCTCTAATCCATAGACTTATTTGACGGATCTACCGCACTGGTTACAATTCATTATACTATACATAAAAAGGCTGCGCTGCTATTAATTAGGTGAGTGTGTTCATGAACCGTTTATATGACCACAGCCAGTGCACCCATATGTGATGAAAAATAATAAATAATAATTAAAGAAAGAATATATATTGCTGGAACAAATATTACAACTTGATTCCCACAGATTGAAACATGTATGATTAAAAAATATGAACAATCAGACATCCAGCATAATATGCAAAGTCCATACAAAAACGTTCCTTGCTGAGAATATCTTTCACAGGTAATTCATTATCCCTTTTCTAATATGGCCCTCGTGGCTTCATTTGTCCCCTAGACACACCGCGAGTACATCCCGGTTGGCGCATGCGCACTGGTAGCTGCTGACGCTTTCAGCGCCATGCCTTCCGATGCTGCCACTCCCCCCGCTCGTTCACCCCCTTGGCCTCCTCATTACCCGTCCGCATCAAGGCAGTGACATCAGACGCCGCCATGATGGAGGGAGTATAAGAATGCGGTTTTCAAACCGCTACCTTCTGCTGCAGGCTCCTCACCACAGGGGAGATTTTGTGTTTCTCCCCAAACGTTTTGTCTGCCCGATCTCGTCCAACTGGTAAGTGCCCCTGTACATCCATGTCTGATTTATATACAGGCTGTGTTCAGGGTTGCATTGCTGATCAGTGTTCTTTTTGCTGTTCTTTTGTTTCTTAGAAACACCTTTAAACTTCACCGTCTGGAACTTCATATGCATGACTCCCAGATGATGAAGTAGGGCCCCCTAGTGGATTCTGATCAATTATCGCTTTGCAAAGTGGTGGTTGTGCCTCTAACATAAAGATTCTTGATTCTATTAAAGGTACTCCCTAATTTCCACCATAATGATCAGTGTGGTTGCCCTCTTGAATTATGAACCCTTTATTTATTTCAAATTCTCTTATCCTTGTATTAAGGATACACAAATTCTATATCACTCTGTGGCCAAAAATGATGGGAACTCCTGATGTGAGAGAGACGTAGTTGAAATTTCCTATATCACTGACGCCATTTACTGGCCTCTCTTATTAAATACAATTAGCCTTCTATGTGTGGCAGCCTGGTAAGATTACCAATATTGTTGTATTATTTCTTTGATCAATGAATACTCTGGATGTTTTTTGAACTGTATGAATTATTTATCCATATATATACATTTGTAAACTGTATCAATTACAATAGTATATCTTATTCCTGTTTTCTCTATTATCTACAGTATACCATAATTTATGCCAAAACTCCTGAGGAAGCTCCAAACTGAGCAAAACATGTAAAGTGGTATTTTAGTCAAGTGGTACTCTTTCGATTATCTGCCCACTAGTAGATGTGGCGTCTTTGATATTCAAGCACTGTTTTTAAGTGAAAACTTTTTGTCATATATCTGTTTTAAATGTAATCAATAAAAAATATTTTTATGGATAAAGCCATACATGTTTTTCTACTTTACCTACTTTGATATGCAAGCACCTTAAAAGTCCCGGGATCTTTCAACCCCTCTTCCCCCCTTTTCTTCTTTTCAAACAAATAGGCATGAACAAATGTAGTTAACCTGCATCTGCCAAAAACATTGTATTGGTTGAACGAACAATGTTTAATATGAATGATTACTGTGCCCACGAACCTCAAACTTGCCATTTTAAACTGTACAACAGTAAAGAAAAGCACATGGAGCAGCACTAAAGGACTAATAATAATAGGAACACACGACAAATACTTAATTTTTAGAAGCAGTTTCCTGATCCTTCTGTACTGATCGTGCTCCTTCAATTTTAGGTCTGACCAGCATTTCCTCAATTGCTCCTTGGATCGTCGTACCCCAAAATTCCTGTGCAGACTTCTCACAACTTTAGTCATGATCTTTGCCTTTCTCACATTTGGGTTTGGGTACGGTCCATACTTCCCATCATAATCGGCCCTCTTCAAGATGTCCACCATCTCCACCATCTCTACAAAGGACATATTTGAGGCCTTAGATCTCATCTTGGATGTGGAACTGACTTGCTCCGGGCTTTCCTCGTCCTCCTCATTTCTGTTCTCTGCATGCACCTGCTGTCTTTCCCTGCCATGTGCTCTCCCACTGCGCCAAAAGAGAAGGGGCGGGGAATACACTAGAAAGAAGGTCAGGGGTGGAGTTTCATGCATGCGCAGTGTATATAAAGCATAACATGCATGCGTTGTATGTGCGATCTGTGAGCTGAGGATGGAGTATTGTAAGCGTTGATCATGCAAAGGAAGGTACAATTTTAACTTGGGGCATCAGTGATTAGTGGCCTATACTGCTTAGAGATTGAGGGCTTTATTGAGACAAGATTAGGAGAGTTTAGCCTGACATTAGGGTTTGTCTTGTGTTGTGTCTTGCAGAGAAAATGGATAAATTTAAAGACCCAGACTTCCTGCCAAACTTCATAGACAGGTACAGGGAGCTGCCATGTCTCTGGCAAGTCAAAAACAGTGACTACTTCAACAAGCTAAAGAGGAAGGTAGTGATGGAGAAACTGTTGGAATTGGTGAAACCTGTGTATCCCACGGCAGACATCAACTATTTGAAGGACAAAATTGGGGGCCTGAGGAGCACATATAATAGGGAGTGCAAAAAGGTCCAGGATTCCATGAGATCCAGAGCAGCAGCTGATATATGTCCCCAGGCTGTGGTACTACAACAGACTGCATTTTTTGTCAGACCAGAGTAAACCCAGGCCATCACTATCAGCACTTCTTTCCACACTTCCTTCCATTCTTCCTTCCACATTAGATGAGGCTCCTGAAGTCCTACCTGGGCCTTCTACCCAGGAAGAAGATGTGGAGGAGCCCAGCTTGAGCCAGGTATAGCATTGTTGAACATATTTCTTGTAAAAAATTGAATGATGTGAACTAGATGCTATTATTGAACACTAATTTCTGATTTAACAAAGTGGTTTACATATCAAATAGACAATAGTAGCCAAAAATGATTGGGACAAGAATGAAAAATGCTGGAGTCAGAATGATAGTCTTTTCTATTTGGTAACATTCAATTTGCAACAATCATGAGCTCTAAATTGTGTGTGATTGATGACCAAAAAACTAAACATTTTCATACACAAGAAAATATCTGCCAGGAGGTGGCCGTGGAAAGCAGCCTGACGGAATCACAGGTTCCTCCCCTCCACCTTCCAACAAAAAGGACCAGGAAGGTGAGGAACCTGTAGGAGTTAGCAACTACTTTAATTCGCCAGGCTACTGCGGTCCTCACAACAACCCCTGGTGGCTCCGAGTTGTATGGCTGTCTGACACCACCACCACCTCCAGCAACACCACCACCCCCACAGCCACCCAACCCACCACAGCAGCCTGTTAGGAAGTGTGGAAGGAAGTGTTGAGAGTGATGGCCTGGGTTTGGTGTGGTCTGGCAAAAGAAGCAGGCTGTTGTAAGACCACAGCCTCGGGACATATATGTCATTTGCTGCTGCTCCCGATCTCTTGGAGTCCTGGACCGTATTGTACTCCCTATTAAATGGACTTCTCAGGTTACCAATTTGGCCTGTCAAATAATTGATGTCTGCCCTGGGGTA
Source organism: Aquarana catesbeiana (assembly GCF_042186555.1). Lineage (NCBI taxonomy): Eukaryota > Metazoa > Chordata > Amphibia > Anura > Ranidae > Aquarana > Aquarana catesbeiana. Next base: position 715,321,316 of record NC_133324.1, on the reverse strand, counting down.
CAAAGGCTTCACCAATTCCAACTGTTTCTCCAGTATTGCCTTCCTATTTATTTTTTTAGGACCCCTAATTTAAAATTTTCGTTTTGACAAATACTTGGCTATGTGTTTTACATCAAAAAGGACCGTTTGTTTGTGAGTAGGCAGGCAAATTTCAAAAATACAATGTAAAATTAACAAGAGACACCAACAACAACCACCCTATTTGAGGTAAAAAAAATACAAGATCATAATGGTGTTGTGGTAACTTGACACACAAAACGAAAAAAAAATTATGGAGATCACTATAAAAAAAAAAGAAGATTATTCTGGAGATCTGGAGAAATAAAAATAAAAAAAAAGGAGATTATAAAAAAAAAAAAAAAAATGTTTTCTTGATAAAAAACAAAAAACAAAAACAAAGATTATTCATGAGATCATGAGAAATAATAAAAAATCAGTTTGTCAGAACTCGGTGTGAATATCAGCAGCAAAGCAACTTCATTATTCTAGCATTATAAAGAAGAAGAGAATGCGCTTCATTGAAAGATTTCAAAATTTGCAGAGTGACGAATGTGCAATCTCCATTACAAATGCTAGTTTTACAAGACCGAGTGCTTCCATCTCTTACGTGCTTATGAGCATGCGTGGACTTTTGTGGGAGAACTTGTGTACACATGATCGGACTTTCTGACAACAAAGTCTTGTTGTCGAAAAATTTGAGAACCTGCTCTCAAACATTTGTGTGCGGAAATTCCAACAGTAAATGTTTGATGGAGGATACACACGTTCGGACTTTCCATTAACTAGTTCACATCGAACATTTCCTGTCGGAAAGTCCCATCTTGTGTACGTGGCATTACTCTGAGCACACATGGAACAAGCAACCACGAAGGCGGCTACATCAGCACGTAAACTAGGCCACCAAAATTGTTGGGAAATGGCCCAAAAGAGTTGATTATTCCCTGGATGGCCAGCAGCCTTGGGAGAATGGTAAGTCTGGAGCATGGCAGTACGGAGACTCTCAGCGGTCACAAGGTTTCTCAGGAGGAGAATGGATCTGAGTAGGGATGAGCTTCGAGTTCGAGTCGAACTCATGTTTGACTCGAACATTGGCTGTTCGCAAGTTCGCCGAACAGCGAACAATTTGGGGTGTTCGCGGCAAATTCGAATGCCGCAGAACACCCTTTAAAAGTCTATGGGAGAAATCAAAAGTGCTAATTTTAAAGGCTTATATGCAAGTTATTGTCATAAAAAGTGTTTGGGGACCTGGGTCCTGCCCCAGGGGACATGGATCAATGCAAAAAAAAGTTTTAAAAACGGCCGTTTTTTCAGGAGCAGTGATTTTAATAATGCTTAAAGTCAAACAATAAAAGTGTAATATCCCTTTTAATTTCGTACCTGGGGGGTGTCTATAGTATGCCTGTAAAGGGGCGCATGTTTCCCGTGTTTAGAACAGTCTGACAGCAAAATGACATTTCGAAGGAAAAATTCCATTTAAAACTACCTGCGGCTATTGCATTGCACATAGAAGTTCATTGATAAAAACGGCATGGGAATTCAACACAGGGAAACCCCGAACCAAAATTAAAAAAAAAAATGACGTGGGAGTCCCCCTAAATTCCATACCAGGCCCTTCAGGTCTGGTATGGATATTAAGGGGAACCCCGGCCAAAATTAAAAAAAAAAAATGACGTAGGGTTCCCCCTAAATTCCATACCAGACCCTTCAGGTCTGGTATGGATTTTAAGGGGAACCCCGCTCCCCCCCAAAAAAAAAAACGGCGTGGGGTCCCCCCAAAAATCCATACCAGACCCTTATCCAAGCATGCAACCTGGCAGGCCGCAGGAAAAGAGGGGGGGATGAGAGTGCGGCCCCCCCTCCTGAACCGTACCAGGCCACATGCCCTCAACATTGGGAGGGTGCTTTGGGGTAGCCCCCCAAAACACCTTGTCCCCATGTTGATGGCCGGTGGTTGTGGGGGTCTGCGGGCAGGGGGCTTATCGGAATCTGGAAGCCCCCTTTAACAAGGGAACCCCCAGATCCCGACCCCCCCTGTGTGAAATGGTAAGGGGGTACAAGTACCCCTACCATTTCACTAAAAAACTGTCAAAAATGTTAAAAATGACAAGAGACAGTTTTTGACAATTCCTTTATTTAAATGCTTCTTCTTTCTTCTATCTTCCTTCATCTTCTTCTTCTTCTGGTTCTTCTGGCTCTTCTGGTTCTTCCTCCGGCGTTCTCGTCCAGCATCTCCTCCGCGGCGTCTTCTATCTTCTTCTCCTCGGCCGCTCCGCACCCATGGCATGGGGGGAGGCTCCCGCTCTTCTCTTCATCTTCTTCTTCATCCTCTTCTGTTCTTCCTTCTTCTCTTCTTCTCTTCTTCATTTTCTTCTCCGGGCCGCTCCGAATCCATGCTGGCATGGAGGGAGGCTCCCGCTGTGTGATGGCGTCTCCTCGTCTGACGGTTCTTAAATAACGGGGGTGGGGCCACCCGGTGACCCCGCCCCCTCTGATGCATGGGACATGACGGGACTTCCCTGTGGCATTCCCCGTGATGTCACAGGGAAGTCCCGTCAAGTCACCTTGCGTCAGAGGGGGGCGGTGTCACCGGGTGGCCCCGCCCCCGTTATTTAAGAACCGTCAGACGAGGAGACTCCATCACACAGCGGGAGCCTCCCTCACACGGGCCTGGAGAAGAAAATGAAGAAGAGAAGAAGGAAGAAGAGAAGAGGATGAAGAAGAAGATGAAGAGAAGAGCGGGAGCCTCCCCCTATGACATGGGTGCGGAGGGGCCCGAGGAGAAGAAGATAGAAGACGCCGTGGAGGAGATGCTGGACGAGAACGCCGGAGGAAGAACCAGAAGAGCCAGAAGAACCAGAAGAAGAAGAAGATGAAGGAGGATAGAAGAAAGAAGAAGCATTTAAATAAAGGATATGTCAAAAACTGTCTCTTGTCATTTTTAACATTTTTGACAGTTTTTTAGTGAAATGGTAGGGGTAAGTACCCCCTTACCATTTCACACAGGGGGGGGCCGGGATCTGGGGGTCCCCTTGTTAAAGGGGGCTTCCAGATTCCGATAAGCCCCCCGCCTGCAGACCCCCACAACCACCGGCCAGGGTTGTGGGGATGAGGCCCTTGTCCTCATCAACATGGGGACAAGGTGTTTTGGGGGGCTACCCCAAAGCACCCTCCCAATGTTGAGGGCATGTAGCCTGGTACGGTTCAGGAGGGGGGACCGCACTCTCATCCCCCCTCTTTTCCTGCGGCCTGCTAGGTTGCGTGCTCGGATAAGGGTCTGGTATGGATTTTTGGGGGGACCCCACGCCTTTATGTTTTTTGTTTTTTTGGCGCGGGGTTCCCCTTAAAATCCATACCAGACCTGAAGGGTCTGGTATGGAATTTAGGGGGAACCCCACATCATTTTTTAAAAAATTTTGGCCGGGTTTCCCCTTAATATCCATACCAGACCTGAAGGGCCTGGTATGGAATTTAGGGGGACTCCCACGTCATTTTTTTTTTTTTAATTTTGGTTCGCGGTTTCCCTGTGTTGAATTCCCATGCCGTTTTTATCAATGAACTTCTATGTGTATTGTCATTTTGCTGTCAGACTGTACTAAACACGGGAAACATGCGCCCCTTTACAGGCATACTATAGACACCCCCCAGGTACGAAATTTAAAGGGATATTACACTTTTATTGTTTGACTTTAAGCATTATTAAAATCACTGCTCCTGAAAAAACGGCCATTTTTAAAACTTTTTTTTGCATTGATCCATGTCCCCTGGGGCAGGACCCGGGTCCCCAAACACTTTTTATGACAATAACTTGCATATAAGGCTTTAGAATTAGCACTTTTGATTATTCATGTTCGTGTCCCATAGACTTTAACGGTGTTCGCGTGTTCGAGCGAACTTTTTTCCTGTTCGCATGTTCTGGTGCGAACCGAACAGGGGGGTGTTCGGCTCATCCCTAGATCTGAGTGGCAAGAATTTTGTCACCCATAGGAGAAGTGAGACTGGTGCGAACCGTAGCCAGAATATGATCGGAAGGGATCACAGGAACAGGAATCGACTCCATCTTGGAAGTGGAGGAAAACTGTTGTGACAAAGCATCAGCCCTTACATTCTTAGTACTATGTAATTGAAACTTGACAAGAAAAGAGCCCATCGCACCCTTCTGGGAGAGAGACATTTAGCCTCAGACAAGAATGTTAGATTTTTATGGTCAGTCAGAATAAGAACCTGCCCAGTGGTACCTTCAAGGAGATGCCTCCATTCTTTAAGGGCTAAAATGATCGCTAACAACTCTCTGTCCCTAATCTCATAATTACACACCGCAGGAGATAATTTCTTGGAAAAGTAGGCACAAGGATGTATAGCGCTCTCAGGAGGTAGGGCGTTGAGACAGCAGGGCACCAACTCCAGTCTCAAATGCATCAACCTCAAGGATGAAAGCTACCATAGGATCAGGATGTGCCAACACAAGAGCAGAAGCAAAGACAGCCTTGAGTCTCTCAAAGGTACTAATGGACTCTGGTGACCAATTCTGCGGTCCTTTCTGGTCACATCAGTCAGGGGTTTGACCAGAGATGAGAAGTTATGAATAAACTTCTGATAATATTTAGCCAAGCCAAGAAAACGCTGCAATGGTCGAAAACCCATGGGTCGGGGCCACTGAAGTACTGCCGAAAGTTTCTCTGGGTCCATCGAAAAACCAGCAGTGGAAATTACATAAATCAGGAATTTAACCAATTCGCAGTGAAACTCGCACTTCTCCAAATTGCAATAAAGGTTATTATCTCTCAACCTTTGCAGCACATGGAGGACATCTGTGTGATGGTTCTCTAGGGACTTGGAAAATATGAGGATATCGTTGAGATAAACCACCATACATAGCTGCAACAGATCTCGGAGGACATTGTTGATAAATTCCTGAAAAACTGCCGGAGCGTTGCAAAGACCAAACAGCATAACTAGGTATTCATAATGGCCAGTTCTGGTATTAAACGCAGTTTTCTATTCATTGCCCTCCTTGATCCCCATGAGATTGTATGGCCCTCGCAAATCAAGCCTCGTAAAAACCGTAGCTCCCTTGAGGCGGTCAAATACTGACATAATCAAAGGAGTCAGATACGTTTTTTTAATCGTGAAGCAATTGAGACCCCTATAATCAATACAAGGTCTCAGTTCACCACTCTTCTTTTTCACAAAGAAGAAACCAGCACCAGCAGGAGACAAGGATCTACAGATGAATCCTCGAGAAGGTGTGTCGGCCACATACTCCTCCATGACTTTTCTTCCGAGACAGACAATGAGTAGACCCGACCACAAGGGGGTATGGCACCTGGTTGAAGGTCAGTTGCACAGTCATACTACCAGCTTGACCTTTGTCAAAGACATTGCAAAATTTGCGGTACTCCTCCGGCACGGCAGAGAGTGAAGGGGTGCACAAGACCTTAGCCACTTTCAGAAAACATGTCTCCCTGCATTGTGGCAACCAGGAAAGAACCTCAGCACAAAGCCAATCAAAAGAGGGGTTGTGCCTCTATAACTAAGGATAACCAATACTCACCAGAAAATGAGGTAAGGAAATTACTTGGAATTGGATTATCTCATGGTGAAGTGCCCCCATGACCATGGTCAATAGATCAGTCTCATGGGTCACCTGGGCAGGCTGAAGAGGTCTCCCATCAATAGCCTCAATGGTAAGTGGAGTGGCATGCAACTGCAGCAGAATCAAGTGCTTGGACACAAAGGCATCATCTATGAACAGGCCTGCAGCCCCAGAGTTGATTAGAGCCAGTATCTCGATGGATGACTCCAACCAAGAAAGGGTAACCGGTACCAGGGGCTTATCCTTCTGGATAACTGGGGACATAACAATGCCACCTAGGGTCTATCCCCTACAGGACCTCATGGCTCAGGCGTTACCAGGACAGGTTCCACTTCACTGACTGACTAGGTACCAGGAGGCATGGGAGGTGAGAGAGGCACAGGTAGGACTGCAAAGCTCGGAGCCAAATGTACAGGAGGCTTCCGCAAGCGCTCCTTAAAGGAGGGCCTCTCTTGGAGTCTGGAGTCAATGAGGATGGCACACGTGATCAACTTCTCCAGCTCAGTGGGTATGTCTCGGGCTGCTATCTCATCTTTGATGGTATCAGAGAGACCACGAGAAAAAGCAACCACCAGGGACTCATTGTTCCAAGCAACCTCTGCTGCCAGAGTATGGAATTCAATGACATGATCAGCAATGGTTCTCATACTCTGATGGACATGAGGCTCTTAGCAGCAGAAGTAAAGCATGTGGGAACATCAAATACCCTTTTAAAGGAAGCCACAAACTCTGGGTAACACAGGACGAGGGGTTTTTGTTTCTCCCATAGAGACTCTCTCTCAGAAAGAAAAGATATCACAAAGCATACTTTGCTTCTGTCTGTGCGAAACGCCTGGGGCAGCATCTCAAAGTAAATCTGAACCTGGTTGAGAAACCCTCTGCACTGAACTTGAATGCTATGGCAAACTGATCCATGTGGTGATCCTGCTCATCCAATCTGGAAAAAATATTACCAACTACAGTAGTGGATTACCTGCAACTTCTGAATTCATGGCATTTGCCTACTGTCGGGAACCGTGAATCAGACTGAGACAGAAGTGCAGCAAAAATCACACTATTTAATAAAATGGTAAACTGGTATAAACAGAGCAAACATAGTCAAAACATAGCCAGAGTTTGGTAACCAGGATGGGCAGTCAGAACAAGTCAGAGGAACAGGAATCTAGAGATCAGCGAAGTTGGGTGCAGCAAACAGGATCAGGAACCAGAAGGGAAGTCAGCCAAGCAAAAGTTTTTTACAGGAAAGCACAGCGGAGAGAGTCCGGATATGTTGACCAAGGCAAAGACACAGAAGATCTGATCCAAGGAGTTTATATAACCAGCAGCTCTAGCTGACGAGCAGAAAATGAAGACCAGATGAGTCACTGTGGAAGGAAGAGGCTTTGGCAATTAACCGATAGCTGAGCACAGAGCTCTGAGAAGGAAGGGCTGAGCCCAGCTCTGACAGCATGTTTATCCATTACTATTTTGTGCAAAAATGTGTCAATATATTCACCCATCCTACCAAATGTGGAATTGATACCACTGATTATGAGTCTTCCTGTGGGTTTGGTTTTATCTTTATATATTTTTGGCATGTAGTTACACTACATATATTGACACATTTTTGCAGAAAATAGTAATGGATAAACATAACTGGCATTTTAGGAGCATTTAGTACTAGATAACAGACTTCCTTTTTAATTCAATATTTTAATCCTTTTTCCACTTTTTACCAGTTTCTTTAGTTACACAAACCCTCATACATCAGGTTTTTGAATGGAACTTTATATGTATATTCCATATATATATATAGATATATATATATATCTATATATATATATCTATATATATATAGATATATATATATAGATATATATATCTATATATATATATTTCCTGTTTGTAATCCTCTGCAGGCCGGATAATGATATTATTCCTGCTCTCTAATCTTTTTATTTCCCTTTCAAGCTCAGTCAATACAAAGTTAACGACACCCCCAGATCCGTTTGCATATCGCAGTGTGAACTGCCAGTTCAGACATGAATCGGATTGCATGGGTGTTCACACCCATGCAATCCGATTCTGATGAGGACCAAAAAAAGGGTCTATCTACTATCTGTATGGTTGAAATTGCATTGCACAGACAACGCATGTGATTTGCAGTGCGGTGCGAATCACATGCAATATCGCACAGTGCACCAGTGTGAACCGGGACTCAATGTCTTTCACTCTTCTTTTATGGGACATTTTTATATTTTTTATTTCATCCTCCACCATTGTCCTAAACACATCCAGACACTGGTTGTTGGGTGTTTTAGGGTTGTATGTGGATGAATTCCTCGATCCACTATGGGTAAACTGGTCTTCCTCCCTCATTTCACCAGTGTTACATTAATTAATTAAAAAGTGCTACTTGATATTTAATTTCCTCACATTTTTTTCTACATCTACAGTATATATGTGTTAAATTTATTTAAAACACTATCAGGTGTTAATTTCAAGCTTAAATCCAGTACTTTTAGTTCCTCTCTAATCAAATCCTCTTTACTAGGGTTAAAAAACACCCTCAGCTAAAAGTCTCTTTTCCTTTTTTGTCTTTTTTCCCTCCTCTACATCCTCTCCTTCTCGACCTCTTTCTCTGTACCCTTGATATCGGTCCCTGGGGCTGATTTACGAAGCATTTGCGCCATGACTTGCGGTGCACGCTGATGCGCAAATTACATTTTCGTATTTACAAAGCATTTGTGCCGGTAACACAGCGCGATCCCCATTTACTATTCTCTTCCCGGCGCACGGGAAGAGGTGTTTGGTATGCCACTATAGACATGTCACACGGCATCTTTAACTTAAAATTTAAACAAGCTGGAAGTGCCAATATTATGGAGGTGATGTGGGGTGATGTGGGGAAGTGTAGTACTAATTGTCCAAGTAACAAATATGGCCAAAATAGAATGAGAAAGTGTCTTTTTCTGACAAGCCGACAGCGCCGGCAAATACATTTAGAGCTGCGGGAGGTGAATTTATTATCCGACCCTTAGGCTCCATTCACACTAGCGCGTTTTTTGATGCATTTTGCATTTTGCAGAAATGCACGGGAATTTTTTAACATGGGTTCCTATGGAACATGTTCACATCAATGCTTTTTTGTATCTCTGCGTTTTTGGAAAGGGTCGGGGACTTTTTTTCATGCAAAAAGCAGCGTTTTGCATGTAATGGTTTTCAATGGACAAGCATCAAAGTGCACCGTTTTTGCAGCGTTTTTGGTGCGTTTTTGCCGTTTTTTTTATTTTGTTTTTTTTTGTAATTTTTTGTAAGACTGTAAAAAAAAATGAAAAAAAAAAAAAAAAAAAACGCAAAACGCAAATCGCGGCAAAAACGCCGCAAAAACGCTACAAAAACGCTGCTCAAAAACGTGGCAAGCATGAAAAAAAACCCTCCAAAAACGCTCAAAAGCAACATGCATAGGTGTGAATCGAGCCTTATCCGAGCATGCAACCCGGCAGGCCGCAGGAAAAGAGGGGGGATGAGAGAGCGCCCCCCTGAACCGTACCAGGCCACATGCCCTCAACATTGGGAGGGTGCTTTGGGGTCCCCCGCAAAGCACCTTGTCCCCATGTTGATGAGGACAAGGGCCTCATCCGCACAACCCTTGCCGGTGGTTGTGGGGGTCTGCAGGCAGGGGGCTTATCGGAATCTGGAAACCCCCTTTAACAGGGTGACCCCCAGATCCCGGCCCTCCCCTCTGTGTGAAATGGTAAGGGGGTATAAAAGTACCCCTACCATTTCACAAAAAAAGTGTCAGGAATGTTAAAAATGACAAGAGACAGTTTTTGATAATTCCTTTATTTAAAGTCTTCTTATTTCCTTCTTCTTTCTTCTATCCTCTTTCTTCTATCTTCAATCTTCCTTTGGTTTCTTCCTTCATCTTCATCTTCTTCTTTTTCTGGTTCTTCTGGTTCTTCTGGTTCTTCCTCCGGTGTTCTCGTCCTGCATCTTCCTCCTCGGTGTCTTCTTCCCTTCTTCTTCTCGGGCCGCTCCGCATCCATGGGAGGCTCCCGCTGTGTTGCTTCTCATCTTCTGACGGTTCTTAAATAATGGAGGGCGGGGCCACCCGGTGACCCCGCCCCCCTTTGACGCATGGGGACTTCCCTGTCTGTCCCCACCCTCCTCTGACGCACGGGGACTTCCCTGTGGCTTTCCCCGTGACGTCAGAGGGGGCGGACAGGGAAGTCCCCATGCATCATTATTTAAGAACCGTCAGAAGACAAGAAGCGTCACACAGTGGGAGCCTCCCATGGATGCGGAGCAGCCCGAGAAGAAGAAGGGAAGAAGAGGCCGGGGAGGAAAATGCTGGACGAGAACACCGAAAGAAGAACCAGAAGAACCAGAAGAAGAAGAAGATGAAGATGAAGGAAGAAACCAAAGGAAGATAGAAGATAGAAGAAAGAAGATGGAAAGAAGAAGACTTTAAATAAAGGAATTGTCAAAAACTGTCTCTTGTCATTTTTAACACTTTTTTTGTGAAATGGTAGGGGTACTTTTGTACCCCCTTACCATTTCACACAGGGGGGAGGGCCGGGATCTGGGGGTCCCCTTGTTAAAGGGGGCTTCCAGATTCCGATAAGCCCCCTGCCCGCAGACCCCCACAATCACCGGGCAAGGGTTGTGGGGATGAGGCCCTTGTCCTCATCAACATGGGGGCAAGGAGCTTTGCGGGGGACCCCAAAGCACCCTCCCAATGTTGAGGGCATGTGGCCTTGTACGGTTCAGGAGGGGGGCATTCTCTTGTCCCCCCCTCTTTTCCTGCTGCCTGCCAGGTTGCGTGCTCGGATATGGGTTTGGTATGGAATATTTAGGGGGACCCCATGCCATTTTTGAAAAAATTTTGGCGTGGGGTTCCCCTTAAAATCCATGCCAGACCTGAAGGGCCTGGTATGGATTTTGAAGGGGACCCCCACACCATTTTTTTTTTATTTTGGCGCGGGGTTCCCCTTAAAATCCATACCAGACCTGAAGGGCCTGGTATGGAATTTCAGGGGAACCCCACACATTTTTTTGTTCTTAATTTTGTTTTTTTTTTTAATGCTGTTTTTATCAATTAACTTTTATGTGTATTGCCGGACCGACATTTCATTATAGCCGCAAGTATTTTTAAATAACTTTTATTCCTTAAGGGCCAGTTCACACCACATGCAGTCCAGTGCATTTTTTTTCTGCATCAAAAACGCACGGAAAGTAGGTTATATGGTTTTCAATTGCATAGTTCACACCAGTGCTTGCAGTTCCAGTGCGTTTCCAGTTACAGAAAAAAATGTAGAACATGCTGCATTTTTTATGCACTGGACTGTACTGGAACACTGTAAAATGCATCAAAAACGCACTGGAACTGGCCCTTAGGGCTAGTTCACACCCTAGAAACGCAGTCTAGATGCGTTCCAGGTGCTTTTCTGCATGCCCGTTTTTGATGTGTTCCAATGCGTTTTTGGTGCATTTTTGATGCAGTCCAGTGCTTTCTTTCCCCCCTCTTTTTTCTTAACCATAAATAAGGACAAGTGAGTTCCAGTGCGTTTTTGATGCGTTTTACAGCTTTCCAGTACAGTCCAGTGCAGAAAAAATGCAGCATGTTCTACTTTTTTTCTGGAACGCACTGGAACTGCAAGCACTTGTGTGAACTATGCCATTGAAAACCATATAACTGAATTTCCATGCATTTTTGATGCATAAAATATGCACTGGACTGCATTGGTGTGAACTGGCCCTTAAGCAATTTGACATATTTAAAGGCATTTCTCCTTGTTTCTTTTTTGGGGTTGTCCAATTGGTGACATTGATATATGTCCCTTAGGGTGGGACCTGGGCCCCATACCCATTTTAAGGCCAATAACTAGAAGATAAGCCAGCCAAGTGGGGACTAGTAAAATTGCCAAGTCAGTTCCCTTAGACTGCAATGGTATTTGTTGTATAACTATTGCACATGTTAGGCTCTTTAGTTGCCCCCTGAACTGGGGGGTGTTTTGTCCCATCTGTAATTTTGGTGCATGCTGGATGATGTGCTTAATTTTGGACAGGGGGGTAGCTTATTGTGTGCTAGCTGCATTTGTTGTTCTGGGCATGCTCAGGGACTTTGTTTTTTTCCTGTGCCTTTTGGTGTGTGAAATGCATTTGGGTTGGTCTGGGCATGCTCAGGGACTTTGGGTTTTTTTGGTGGTGCTTTTTGTGTATGAACATTACTTGGATGTTTCTGGGCACGCTCAGAGTGTGTTTTTTGGGTTAGTAATTTAAGGACATCCTTAACAGGTGTACCCACTTTTAAGTTCTCTCTACATTGGGTGAACTTGCATTTTGTGTGTTCCATGGACTGTCCATGTGTTTGCAATTGCCTCATTAACACACAAACCTATGTTATATAAAGCTTGCAGATAGCATTCTTTACTTTGTCCTGAAAAGAGCCAAGATTGTGTGTGTGTGTGGGGGGCCAGCAAGAGAGTATATTTGGGTGTCCTTATTGAGTTTCTAACACATGTATTTTCTGTTTGTTATGTTGTTGCAAAACAGATGTGTTTTATGCAATTTGTTTGTTACTTTGGTTGTTGTTTTTTTTTTGTGTGGTGGTTATTTTACCATGAAATATTTTTTATGTTGGCAATTTTTGTTGTTTTTACGTTGTTCACTTTGATTTAATGTCTGTGCTGCATTATTTTTAAAATTCTTTCTCAAGATATTGTGCCTAATGTTGTTTTAATCCTTAATAGATGTCCGTTTGTGGGTGCATTCCTTTTAACTCCTGTTAATTTACACTGCAAAAAGGGTCAAATCGCCAAACATATTCTGTTAGTGTCTCAAATTAACATACATGTGTGTATTTTGCTTTCATTGCTTTTTTTTCCAAGTCCTGTTTTTTTCTTTTTTTTTTTTTTTTTTGGACCAATAAAATTGTTTCCAATTTTTTATGTTTTATGTGTGTTCTTTTCATGCAATGGATTTCCCAGCTGCAGCATAACTAGGCTGATTGGCATGTCTTAAATAAATCCCTTTTTTATGTGGTTTTTTTTTTTTTTGTTTTTTTTTTTTTTGTTTTTTTTTTTTTTGTTTTTTTTTTTTTTGTTTTTTTTTTTTTTGTTTTTTTTTTTTTTGTTTTAAGTTACTTTCCTGACACCACAATGGCAGCATACTAGTGATAGGCTCCGCCTTTCTCCCCTCCCTCAGGACCAATGAAATAGCATAAATTAAAGGCCAGTTAGGCCCCACCCAATTCTTCTTTTTGTCCTCATACCTCCACGCACCAGTGAAGAGTAAGCAGTACCATGTTCCCCCCTCTGCCTCCAGGCAGCTGCTGGCTGGGTTAAGCCTCTCCCAGTGCGAAGTCCCAGTATCAGGCTGCTAAAAGCACCAGAGTAGCTTGGGAGCTCCTTCTGTGGGTCTCGATGGAGCTGAGCAGTTTTTCCTATTTAGGAATGAAATCTGCCTTTAAGGTTGGTGTCTGCAACGCTTGTTGGGTTTGGGGAGGCCAGCTTTGCATCCTTCTTACCTTTGCCTTTGTTTGTCTCCTGTCATTTTCTCACTTTCTGCACCTCCTGTTCTTTTCCTCCTGCAGTGGCACTAGTCTGGGTACATTTCTCCCCCTAGACAGGTTCTCTGTCCTTTGCTGTCTTAGGCCGGCTGTAGGTATAATAGCTTATGTTTTATGTTGCGCGTGTGTGTGTGTATGTGTGTATATATATATATATATATATATATATATGTGTGTGTGTGTATTGTAGGGGATCAGAGGGGTGGACAGCTGGCTCAGAGACAGCCCATTAAAACAAAAGTGGCTTTATTCAGCAAAATAGCAAATTAAACATAAGATAAGACAGACTTGTCTTGTCTCATCTCAAGGTTGTGCACACAGGTACAGCTCACAGTTCAGCAGCACACAGGCTTAAAGATAATAGTTCATGGCTCCAATCAGCTACAGTCTTTGTGGTAAGCTCACCCAGCACACCTTCCAGCAATGGACATTTTCACACACAGCATGCTCCTGTGTCTCTCATTCCTACTCAAACAGCTCCTCTCTGAGACTTTCAGCCCAGCTGACAATTAGCAGGTCTGAAGGGGAAATACCTACCCTCTTCGATTAACCCCTTCTTAACCCTGCCCCAGGCTTACCCTCTGCAGTATGTATATGTTTGTGTATATATATATATATGTGTGTGTGTGTGTGTGTGTGTGTGTGTGTGTGTGTGTGTTCTTATGTTGGTTGGTATGTATGTGTGTGGGGGGTGTTATATGGAGCGGTATGTGCATGAATTTATATATGCATGCATATTGTTTAAAAAAAAAAAAAAAAGGGGGAAAGGAGAGAGTGTGTAGATGTATATATTTAGATATACATTATTAGAGGGAGAAGCGAAGTTGCTGTTGCCTTATCTATTTTTCCTCTTCTCTGTCTCTCTGTGGCTGTCCGTCTATCAGCTGGTCGTCCCATTTCTCCACGGTTCAAGTATCAGTCACCACCCATACAAAAGACCCTCAACACTTAGGGTGGAGGCCACAGTGTCGGTAAGTTTTCAGGAAAAGAGTGCCCTCTCATGCGGATTGCTTTGATTTGCTTCAGCTCCGCGCGCCCACGCTCTCAAAGGCCAGAGCCAGAGGCCATAGAAAGGTGGACGTTCTTCAGAGGAGCATAGCTCGGATGCCGCTCCCACTCAGGAGAGAGGTTCCAAGGAAAACGTCTTAGCTCTTCTTTCCCAGACCCAGCACCCTAACAAGAGTCCTGCAGGACCTGTGGCGCAGGAGGCTGGTGAGTGAAGTCGGCCTGGTTGAAGTTTGCAGCTGACAGGTAATACTGAATGTCC
>NC_133324.1:714271904-714401904 GCF_042186555.1 Aquarana catesbeiana | reverse complement strand
ACAGGAGAGTGAAAAATCTGGTGCAGCTGTGCTTCTAATTTCAGCTTTAATATTAAAACCTGGAAGCTAATTGGTTTCAGTGCCAAGCTGCACCAGTTTTTGCTCTCCCCAGTTTTATTATATCAACCCCTTTGTGTATCTGGATATTATCTATCTATCTATCTATCTATCTATCTATCTATCTATCTATCTATCTATTATTCTACCTGTAATGCATTCTGTGAATGGGATAGAGGTTGATCAGTCACAAGATTCTCTATCTTATTCACATATTGTGTTACAGACAATGTAATCAACACAATGTCAGAAACCATGAATCAGTCCGAGACAGAAGTACAGTTAATCACACTTGTTTAATAATAATTAAAAGGTAAACAGAGTCAGGGATCCAAGTAGAGGAACAGCAAGCAGGATAAGGAGCCAGAAGGGATGTCAGCAAAGCCAGTCTTTAAACAGGAACGCAGGATATGGATTCTTGTGATGTGACCAAAGGCGAAGGCAGAGATGAAGTGAGCTGGACGGCTTTAAGTAGGCAGGGCTGATGAACAGATCATCAACAGCTGAGTCACTGTGGAGAGAAAGGAGCTGGCAATTAGCCGACAGCTGAGCATCCAGCTCAGAGAAGGAAGGGCTGAGCCCAGCCCTGTCACACAATAAGCTTTCTCAATGGAGAGAAGGGTCAAGTCCCAATCATGGGGAACATCTTTAGTGCAGCTGAGTCAAGAGACCTGAAGCTGTTAACCCACAGTGCTAGAAGTTCAGCATTCGAAAAAGGACAGCCCTGCAGAGAATATATCTATAGAATCCAACAGCTTGCACACGTGGGACACACTTCATTACAGGTAAGTAATGTAACTAAAGCTGTAGAGAAAAAAAATGTTTTTAAGCTAAACTTCAGCTTTACATATCCAAAAAGACACCGCTGCAAGTGCCTAAAGGGAATTCTCACACCATATTGTATGCTATTCCACTGTGTTATGCTACAGTGGAGTTTTATACCCAACATTTTTTTTTAACTGATCAGAGTCTTGTACTAGTTATAGCAGTGAAACCCTCCCCTTGTCTTGTGTGTAAAACAATACTATTTTGGCAGTTTCCCTCCTTAAATAAAAAGTTGAACGCTCGTAATGTTGACAAGTTGAAAATTGGATTTTGCAATGTGAAGAATATTAGTTTCTTATTATTTAACAAGGTTACATATGAAAGAATTGTGGTTAGATAATAAAAATAAGAGCAGTGTACCAATAAAATTCTCCCTCCCAGGACTTTGGCCTAATGACTAAATCATTATAGTAAAAATGGTTTTATTTCATCGCATTTATGTCTGTTTTCTGCAACTGTAAATCATTACAATAAACTGTTTAAAGAGATTGTAAACCTATATTTTTTTTTAAAATAACAAACATGTTATACTTACCTACTCTGTGCAATAGTTTTGCACAAAGCAGTGCCAATCCTCTTCTTCTCATGTCCCTCACCAGTGCTCCTGGCTCCAACCCCTTGCTGAGTGCCCACCATTGCAAGCTGCTTGCTATGAGGGCACTCGCTAAGGCTTGCTCCGGAGCCAGTGTGGCTCTGGCGCAAGCCTTCATGAGTGCCCAGTGTGTCCATTGATGCACAGAGCATGGCCCACCCCCCACTCCCTCCTCACTGGCTGTGATTGACAGCTAAGCCTATGAGAAGAAAAAGAGTGGAGAGAGCTACTGCTCTCATTCACAACAATGTATTGAGATTGGGATTAGGTAAGTATGGGGTGGGGGGGGGGGCTTGTGGGGGAACTGCACTCAAAAGGTTTTTTACTTTAATGCAGAGAATGCATTAGGAAAAAAAAATAAACTTCAGCCATTAGAACCACTTTAAATATGTTATAATGTTATTGTTAACAAAAGTGGAAGCTCCTCTTATCTGCCCCCCCCCCCCGTGCCATATTTGGCACCTTTCGGGGGGGGGGGGAGTGAGTACATGCTTTTGATAGGTACCCGTCTCCACGTCCGAGAGATCTTGCTGAGGCAAGATCACACAGAAATTTGGCCCCCTACCTCCTTCCCCCACCGCCGGGCCATTCAGAAAGCGCAGCATGCTTCGCCCATGCACAGTAGGGGTCCAGCTGCGAAGCCACAAGGCTTCACTGCCGGTTTCCCTAACAGGCAATGGCGGCGGCAGCACCCGAGAGCCAAAGGAAACATTTGCTGGGGTGTCTACATCGCTGGATTCCAGGACAGGTAATCCTAATGTCTTAATACAGTATGTGTAGCTGCTGACTTTTAATTTTCTGCTGGGGGAGGGGCGGAACTTAGCTTTAAGGTGTATATCTCCTTTTCATTTAGGATAGGCTTAGTTCATGCACCAAGGTAAAGCTACATAGCTGGCTAAAAACAGGTAGTTAAATGAAAGTGGTCTAGTGCCACTGTAGGAAGAAACATGATCATATATCCCCTATGTCCAACTATAATAAATCCCTCCCCCCCCCCACACACACACACACACACACACACACACACACACACACTTCTTTTCCTGGTAGGAGCTAAATAGAGAGCATCAGAAATTGTTTATAACCCCCTTGCTCCAGTAATGATGTACGAAAAGGAGTCATAAATATTCGGCTTCAGAGGAAGGAACAAATTGGTGGTGGCAGTGTCAACACGTAGGAGTTGATTTACTAAAGGAGTACATGCTGTTCACTTAGCAAAGTGAATCTTGGTGAATAGAAACCTGTTGGCCCCAGAGGACCTGAACTTTGGGAGATGTGTTCAAAAAAAGACAGATAAAGGACAAAGCACACAGAGGGGGAGATTTACTAAAACTGGTGCACACAGATTCTGGTGCAGCCGTGCATAGTAACCAATCAGCTTCTAATTTCAGCTTGTTCAATTAAAGTCTAACTAAAGTCAAAACTTTTTTTTCGTTTTGGATAAAGGGGAGGGGGGCTACAACCCCTGTCTGCTTTCATGGCTGTCTGTAGTATCACAAGGGAGATTCAACCCTCTCTATTTGTCCTGGTTACCGTTATCATCGAAAGTGAAAGTAAAAGAAAATCCCCAAATTTTGGGTTGTCTCCAGAAAAGTAATAGAGGGGACATCTTCCAATGGGGACACTAGTTCTGATCTGGTGACTTAGGGGGTCCCCAAGGAATTCCCTTACTTTGCAGGGATTTCCTCTCACTTCCTGTTTGGCTATGGGACAGGAAGTGAAGGAAATTATGCACAATGGGACACAGAAGGCTAAAAAGAAAATCTGACAGGGGCTATAACCCTCCCTTGCTTTATCCAAAATGAAAAACATGTTTTACCTATAGTTCTACTTTACGCTTTGACAATAAAACCTAGAAGCTTATTGGTTACAGTTGCACCACATTCTTTGTTTACTTTATCCTCAGTCTGCCTTTTTTTTAAGGCTCCCTCAAGCTGTTATTTTCCTATAATTAGCTTACAATATCTTATTCTAAACTGGTTCTATGCATGGAGGAGGCCATCTTGTTAGAGAAGCAGGGATTTGCTTTCTCATATGTCAGAGCCTCCCTCCTGATGAATGGTAATCTGATGACTGATGGAGAAATAATCCAGCAGCAGCAACAGGAGAGGTGAAAAAAAAACACAGATCTATGGAATTAATGAATATACACTTTGTAAACTGAACATTCATTTTGCTAGTTAAAGATTCTCTACTCGTTTCGTGAATAAGCATTTTAGTCTCTTAAGCTGGCCATACACTCATAGATTTTCATTTGAAATTTTTCATTTTAAGAACGTTTGTTCGATTTTCTAGCATTGGTGGGGTCAAATTGAAGTTTGTTTTCGACCACAGTGACGAAAAAAAAATTGAAGGAGCCGGATGAAAAATTTCCTGATTGAATGAATTTTTGGACACCAAGTGTAGGTGTTTTTTGTTAATAAATTACATTAGTTTTAAAATTGAACGTAAAATTGAAACAAATCACATTTTCGAATGACATTAGTCTATTCATTGAATGCACAAAGAATTTCGGTACAAATGCTTGTACAAATTTTCTTGCTGAAAATCTACTAGTATATGGCCAGCATTAGTAAGACAATTCAGAGAAAAGTGATGCTGCTCAAAGTGTGGCAAAAACAGATTTCACTTTTTTTTTAAGTCAAATTAATTCTAATTGGTTGTAATTTATTGTTGCACTTTTGATGCTTTTCTTTAGAATATGAGTGGCTCTACAGTTCAGCAGATTATCTGATTTGCTTATTTAACCATTACATTTTAAAGTAGGATGAGGGCTATTCAGGTCGATGATGGTTATTGTTTGAGAACACTCACTGATTCAATATCTTAGACAGTTAGACATTTATCCGATATTACTCTTACCTATGTATTTGTTGATAATGGACTGTTTTTTAATATGCATTTTTCCCTTCTGGCAAAAGTCTCAAAAGTAATTCAGAACAGGACTGTACTTGGTTAACATGTGACAATATTGAAACACAAGAATGAAATGTCAGTATCAGCATTGAGCTCAGACTTTTTTTGAACTGGCTAGCCATTTCTCAAACTACAGCTATTCCCAGTGTGATTGACCTCAGCCAATGTTGTATTTAATAATGTATGCTATAGTATAACAGGCTCAAATGCAGATGAAAGAAACATCGCACATTCCTGTATGAATATTCACAAACTGTATCATGCAGGTATATGTATAAAAATAAAGCAATCTAACACATGTAAAACATTACTTAAACATAAAAGCATTAGTTATTGTAGAGCAGTATTTTTCATTCCATGGTTCGTGGACCACAGATGGTAGCTGGACATGCAGCAGGTGCTCCCCAATGTCATTCCTATGCTCTGTTGTAGGCTGTGCTGTCATTGATAGTACCATGCAGAGTGCTTTCACTCTCCCTTACCATAGGCAACACTATGGCCACATTATTGCACATACATGTGACAATATGAATGACATTAGAGGGGAACATTTCCCATTCACCTTCATTTTGCAGTAGCCAGAGGACCAATCTTTTCAAAACATTAGGTCCCGATGTACTAACATGTGAATGTAAGGCATTTTCTGAATGGACCAGATGGAGATTGTAATATCAACACATCACCTTTCCAACTCTTCCAATCAGAGAATGCCTTCCATTCATTAAGACACTTTATAGGCATTCTGTGAATGGTGCACAATCTCCCGTGGTTACTATGCAGCAGGGCAAACGCTCGTCATGGGACCTGGAAGACAGTGGAAATCACTGTAGTAGTGGAGAATACTACATTGATTTGCAGCTTCCACAATGTTCCCACAGGTATGGAATATGCATACTTACATTGGTCCAAGCTGGACCAATGTATCTATGCAATTTAAACCATACCTAGAAGTTTGCTTTAGAGACAGACACATCTCTCTCACCACTAGTGAATAATTAATTGATTCACCAGGCTTGAGATCCATGGCTGCAGAAAGCTTATTTGTACTCAGCAAAAATCTTTTAAATAATTGCAAATTTTCATAAAATTGAAAAGGTCAGTGAAATATAACCATCATTCTGCTAAAGCTGAAATCCAAGCAAACAGCTGAATACACAGTTGAGATGCTTATCAAGGAGCTGTTTTATTCACAAGAATGTAATACCACTGCAGTGCTCACTGCGTCCTACATACAATGGTGTACACATAATATTAATAAGTGATGCAGCCCTCCTCAAGCAGAGAAACTCCAGAAACAGCTGCAAAAAAACACACAGAAGGGCAGAAAATGCCTAGTGCATTACCTTCACCAAATTTTATGAAAGGGTAACTCCACTTTCATGGAGAAAAATAATAGTAAATAAAGAAAAAATAATATAGCGTGTACAATTGCAATACAAGTCATATTGTGATTGACTGTTATTAAAAATTACCTTTCCTTTTCAATCTGCAGCCGCTGTAATTTTCTGTAAATGCAGTGCAATATGCCTTCCTTGAGTTGTTCTGCACACAGAGTGTGTACTGACCCTCCCCAGAAACATAATTTCCTGCTTGTGTGATTGGCTCACCAACTTTCGCAGAAGTCTGCCTAAGATAAAAGTCAGATTTTAGGCATCGCCTGCAACAAAATGTCATTTTTGGTGAGATATTTCCAATAGGAACAACTCTAAAGGAAGGTAGGCCCAGCAGCTTTCTTTATTAGTGCTCTTCAACTGCCACAGCTGATAGATAATTATGAAACCACTCCTATTAGGCCCCTTCAGCCCAGAGGCACAGACAAACACACATGGATTTCTTCAGAATAAAAAAAGGTAGGAATCTGCAACAAAGGCTGTTATAATCCTAGTAATGTACATAGATCACCCAGGGGAGAATGTTTTTTTTCTCAACAAAAGTGGCGTTACGCTTTAAATATAAATGCCAAAAACATTCTCACAAGCATGAGAAGGTACAAGCATATCAAAACAACCCCAGCTTTAGGGTGACGCCATAATGGCTACAGTTGGAAGGAGGACATGCCTCCTTCCTCAGAGCTAACCCAACTAGAAACACAACCAGAAATCAATCACAATGTATATGTTATACATTTATGCTCTGAGGAAGGGGGCATGTTCCCCCAAAAAGCATCAGCCTTCCAACCTTATAATTCTTGTATGTTTTTGGCTTGTTTTTTTAATAAAATTTTGTGACAGTAATGCACTAGGCATTTGTGTCGTCCTGTTTTTTTCTGCACCAATTAAGGAGCTGTTTTACTTGCCAAAAAAATGTGCATTGCTGACCATCCAGCAATTTTAACATCCTCCACTATGAAAAAAATCCTTCAGCAAAACCCTCCACCAGCAAAGATTCCTACTCCCCGAGCAAAAATTTCCCACCAACAAAGATCCATTGCCCATAGATAGCCCCCTCCAGTAAATTTTGCCCTCTCCCTCCAATGAAATACTCACCAGACCACACATGCAGTGGCACCCAGCAGAGAAAGGGATGTTTTTCCAAGCTTCCCCCCAGCGGTATCATATGAGTCAGAGGAGGAGCTTAACAGAGCTTTCCTGTTTTGCCATTGTACTGAAGTCTGACATTATGCTGAGTTCTGACAGAAGCACAGGCAACATGGTAATGTGCAACATGTGTGGGTGCCACTCTAGCCACTTGCCGACCAAGCCTTTTCTGGCACCTTTTGTTTATAAGTTTAAATCAGTATTTTTACTAGAAAAGTTTGCTAGAAAATATTTTTTTTAGCAGAGAACCCTAGAGAATAAAATGGTGATTATTGCAATTTTTTATGTCACATGGTATTTGCGCAGCAGTTCTCCAAACAAATTTTTTTGGGTAAAAATACACTTTAATAAATTGTAATACAAAATAACAAGGTATATAAAATATAAAAGATGATGTTATGCTGAGTAAATAGATACCCAACATATCACACTTTAAAATGTTGCCTGCCTGTGGAAAGACAACAAACTACTATACTTAAACATTTCCATAGGTGATGCTTTACATTTTTTTACAGGTTACCTGTTTAGAATTACTAGAATCTATCACTAGAATTATTGCTCTTGCTCTAACGTTTGCGGCAATACCTCACACGTGTGGTGCGAAAACGGTTTACATATGGGAGAGCGACTTATGTATGCGTTCACTTCTACGCATGAGCACGGAGGGATGGAGGAACTTTCATTTTTTTTTTTTTCACTTTTATTCCTATTACAAGGAATGAGGCCTCAAATCTCTCCTCTACCTTTAAAAGCAAAAGAACACAAAAAAAAACAAAAAAAAAACAATTTTATCTTTGGCATTAAAGAAAAATTGTTTATTTCTGCCTTAGACCGGAAGTGATGGTTGCTCTAGTCCTCCAAGGTCATAGAGGCGATCAGAGATGATCTGGTCTCTGGTAACCTTTTTGTCCAGCCACGCAAACTGTTGGATCATTTCTCAGACACGCTAATAAAAATGATAAGCAAAGCGAATCACCGGCTGAACAAAAAATACCGGCGTTATGGCTGATAGCTTAAACGTAAATACTGTATACTTATTGTGGTCAACAAGTGGCTAGAGCAGCCCCAACCTGGCTGTACCTGGGTCACATGCCTTTCAGCAAGGTACTTAAAAGTGGGAGGTAAAAAAACACCAAAAGGTATGCCAAAAGGTGATGCAGGATTTGGGGGATTATGTAAGAAAGTGGTTTACAGTCATAGCCCAGTTGAACTGGATATAATGGCTATTCTGGACGCTTGACTATTCACTATTTGTTAAAGGATTGGTTAAAAAATAGATCTATGTTTAAACTTCTTAAAAGAAAAGAAAAAAAATATCTCCCATTAAATTATTTAAACGCTTTAAAAATGTAAAATAATCTTTTCTATTCTTAATCTCACGCCAGCTCTTCATTTTTATTGAAAAAATTTGTTAAAATGAATGTTATTAAGCACACCCATGTCTGCATGTTGGGGCTTTCAGCTCAGAATAAATGACTCACACAAAAATTCATTATAGTTAATGGAACGGTGGATCCTGGAGGCAGTGATTTCCCTAGATTGTTAGAGTATTTAAAATTGTCAGTGATTGTGGACTTTCCCAGAACTGTGTGCTTTAGGAACTGTAATGAGTCTCTTGTGTGTCGAATAAAGATGTCAGGAGTAGGACCCCTCACCTCACCACCGGGACACTCACTTTGCTTACAAAGGTTAAAGCCCATGTGCTCATGTACCATCTCAATACTGTTTAGGCAAGAAATTCATGCATTTTTTTTTAAACTAGAAAAATATTTTTAAAAAAACTTATAATGCATTGTGTATAAACGGAGAGGAGGTTGAGTGGGTTGCTAGTTTTAAGTTTCTGAAATTTCATGTGTTTGAGGACCTAACCTGGAGCTTGAAAATCTCATATTTGATTAAGAAGACTCAACAGTTCCTGTTTCTCTTAATAATTTAATGAAACAACAGACTTTCCCAAAAACTATTGTTACATTTTTAGTTACAGATTACAGTACACTTTTACCTAGTTTTAGTTTATAGTACAGTAGGGAGTATTTTCACATATGGTTGCCCAATGTGGTATTCTAGTTGCACGAGGCAGATGTCAGATAGGAAAAATTTGCAGCAGAACAGCTCAGAGGATGGTCAGTTTCCCACTTTCTAATTTGAAAGACATCTACTTGAGCCATCTTCAATAAATAAGTTTCTAATATTAAGGAGACTTTAAATATCCTACTTATCCTCTGTTTGCTTCTCTCCCCTTGGGTAGGCTTGGAACTAATATGCTGCAGAACTTTTTTTCTCCGAGCAGCAGACAAGCTGTTGTACTCCTACTCTTTTGTTTTAATGCCAATAGAAAAAGGGATTTGGAACTTTGAATAAGGTTCTAGACATGGTGGGGGTATATTTGAAAGAAACACGTTTATTAACATGGAGGATAAATGAGTAAAATATCTGGGTCATAAGTTTGCACATAGAAATACATACTGTATATATCATGACAATATGGCGAATACATATATATAACATGGTACATCAAGGATACAAAATGATATCAACTTAGAAACACATGACAGTAACGAAAATTAATGAGCAATTCCCATGAAAAAATTGTCATTGATATAATTATGTGTCTCTAATGTCCATGATATATATGTATTTTTATATGCAACCTTATGACCCAGATATTTTTACTCTATTTATCCTCCATGTTAATAAACATGTGTTTCTTTCAAATATACCCCCACCATGTCTAGAACCTCATTCAAAGTCCCAAATCCCCTTTTCTATTACTTTGTACAAGGGATGGAGGCACACTAGTCATGTGCCTCATTCAAAGTCCCACCTGTGTTTTCACACAGCCCCCCCTTTTCTCTTTGTTTTAATGCTGGGGTAATATGGCATTATTATTTCATTACATTTTTTAGAATTATTTTTATTTTATTTCACTTGTTACATTATTTAATACCTATGTGGAGAGGATTTGCTAAGTTGTTGTGTTTATCATCTTAAATTTTTAAAAAATCCAGGTGAAAAAATATTAGTGGAACATCAGATTTGAATCTTTACAGAACCAAAGAAGCCAACTAGGCGAATCATTCACATAGAACATTTTAATATGTTCTCTCACTGCTTACTACCCACTATTCTTTGTTTGGTTAATTTTATTTATACATATCTAATGTATTTTTCAGTGCATCAGTGGCTCCATTTTGCAACAATACAAGAACATAGTTTGATCAATATCATATTAAATTACTGCATTATATGACACTACCATTCCTGAAAAATGTTATTATCGTCTGGAACTCTTTTGCTTTTCAGTTGTTGTCGAGGGTTTATCTTTCAATAAATTCCAAGTACTTAAGTACAGTATTCCTTCCCCTTCAGAGTAATAAAATGCATTCTTAGGAAAACAACTTCTAGAACGCATTACGGTTTTCTTTTAAAGAAATGAATGAAAAATGTGCTTTGCTGCAGTGTCGAGTTCACTTAAGTTGATACTTAAAGGTCTAGAGGACAATACATTCACCGTATTGCAGTGTTCTAGCATTCCCGCTGTCCTTTACAAACTAATTGAACCTGTGATAAATGTGCAGCTCTAATTGATTCAGTGTACTGTCTTTCCAAAGAAATAAAAGTGTGGCCCAGAGTCATTAAAGTACAGTCTACTGTATTACATACAGTTCTCTTGATGACTCAATTTACTTTCATCAATTGGAGCCTTTAGACCAAGAAACAGTGAAATATTCACGGGGTGCTCCATGTAAATGTACTTCATGAACACAAACAGTTGATGAAGATTACATGCTATGCGCGAAACAAAAGACACAATGGCACTATCCTGCTTTATTTTTCCATTGTTAAGCTAAGACAATTAGTACTATGCATAACACATTAGTTAATGTCCTTTAATGATGTTATGGTTGCACTTGCTTTTTTTATGCATTGTTTAATATATGCGTTGTTTACAATTTGCAAGTGATAATGCATGCACATACTTCTGTGTGTAAATAAAAACAGCTTTATTACTTTGCAATGTTTGTAAAAGTGACATTGTCTCTGAATAACATATGACACCTAGAATTCCTATGTTGCTTGACATTTTCAAAACATCATATCAATATATTGGAGTAGCAAAGTCTTAGCTATAAGGTGAACGTTTGTATACCAGAAGGTTATTCGCAATAAAAATATGTTAAAAGGAATCTGTCAGGATAGAAATTAAGATTTCTTTTTGAAGATGCCTCTTCCGGGGCTGTCATCTGTATCTTTCAGGTCTTGGTATGTCACTGCCCTGGAAGCATTTTCATTTTTAGAGCTCTGATAGAGTAATATACAAATACTTGTTCCAAATCAAGGGCCCAACAGTTAGTGGAAAATTGATAAGGATGTTAGCCATGAGGCATGAACCTTCAAAATCAAGACCACAACACGTCTCCCAAATTTCTGCTGTATATGGCTGTATATACAGCCATATACAGCAGAAAATAATAATGATGACAGATACGCTTACTAACAGAATATTATTTTTTAGAGGGGGGTTCAAATGTACAAGTTTTTTTTTTTTTTTTTTAATAGCATTGTTTTGATATACTTTGAATAGAAGAGGTTAGATATTATTCCCCATGGCCACATTGCCTAAGAGTTGAGGATGCCATTGTTAAAGGGTAAATATTTTTTTTGTTTCAAATATTTTATTGAAGAAAGCAAATAAATTGACATGTAACATTGTACAGAGTTATTTTCAACATGAATCTTATATCAACAGTGGTAAACAGAATATATATAGACAATCCACTACCATTTCAAGTTACCCTTCAGTACTCTGGCCATTTCAGATTTCACAACAAGGCCTTAAGTGACATGTGTCTAATGTGTTCGGTGATATTTCGCCTGCATAGTCTTCTGTGTTACATTACTACCTTGACACTTGAGTACAGTAGGAGATAACATACATTCATGGTTAATGAGGAGGTTCAGTGCCGCTAATGGTCGGTACTATCTTGAAATTCTAGCACCTGTACTTAAGGGTGAATTGTCTGAAGTGTCTCTGGTATATGTTGGGTGAGGTGTCTAAATGGAGAATATTTCAGCAGTAGTGTTTTTGGTGATATTGATGGATATCATCTGATAAAAACGAAATATGGCTGTGACAGGGAATGGGGGGGGTCGGGGAAGGGGAGGGGGTAGTCAAACGCACAAGGTATCTTGATGAAAAAAGGTGGTAAAAGAGTGGGGAGAAGAAGAGGGAAGAAAGGATGATGAGGTTTAGAGGGGTGTTTTTTTTGGCCGTCTCTTGCTTCCTCCCCAGGGAACGATCTCTTGGTTTTGAAGTTCTTGTTAGACCCAATAGGTCTTAGGAGAGGGGGCTGTCCTCAGAATAGTGGGCTGCAGCTGTTCTTATATCAGATCCCATAAGAAGTATTTGTCTCCTCCGAGACATCGTTATTACATTATTTTGGGTCTTGTGTTCGGGTGGTCGAGGGCATTCAGTTAGGTGAAATCTATTGTTGTCTGGAAGTGTGTCCAGCATGCCCATTTTATTCCAATTTTTTTTGGCGTGTCTTGTGCAATATGGATCAATTTCTCCATTTCAGCTATTCTTTTAATCCTATGAAACCATTCTTTGATTGATGGGATGGTTTGGGATTTCCAGTGGATTGGAATACATTGTTTTGCTGCATTAATTAGGTGTATCTTTAATGATTTGTGGCAAGAATTGTGCCGTATAGGTGAGTGGTGCAGAAGAAACTGAGCTGGAGTTAAGGCTAGGTCATAAGATGTGATGTATCAGGTTACACAGTGTACTTCTTTCCAGAAAGTTTAGATACGTGGGCATGACCACCAGATGTGAATCACGGTTCCACGGTCTTCGTGACATCTCCAGCATACGTCTGGTATTGTGGATTTGAATTTGTGGAGTAGGGCTGGCGTGCGATACCAGTGGGATTGGATTTTGAACCCATTCTCTTGGGCTGAGACGTTTAAGATAGATTGTTCCCCAACCTTTTGTTAGGGATAAATCTAGATCCTTTTCCTAAGCTTTACATGCTGTGGAAATATTGGGCTGGTACTTCGAAAAGGGTAAATAATTTGTACATTAAAGTTCCCTTGCTTGGACCCCTCCCTGAGGAAACATTAATTTAAGCCCCCACCCACCTTTGATAGCTAACAGCTGCAACTGTACAAGGCTGCTAGTTGTCACACTGGGCTGTCACAAATCTGCCCCCCCCCCCCACTAATGAATAGGAACCCAAATTTAGTCTGGTTTAGCCACAAAATAAGCTTTCTTGGCAGTGTATCTGTGTCTTTGTCAGATACAATTGCAGTATTAAAAATATATATATATATATATATATATATATATATATATATATATATATATATATATATATATATATATATATATATATATATATATATATATATATATATTACAGTTTATTAGCAGAAATACTTAAAACTACTGTTATTTTTTATGTCAGCAAATGAGCACTTTTCCTGCTTGTAGGTTCTCTCCATATAGTTGCGTTTCATCCCCACCCCTGGCTTTTGCTCCATTGTCTGCCGCAACCTTGTCCAACATTGGAGCTTAACTTAAAATTACCAGTTTGATTCATTTAAAAAGCAAGTGTGTGATTGAAGGGGTAGCACAGTAGCTTAATGGTTAGCACTTCTGCTTTGCAACACTGGAGTCTTCACTTTGAATCATTGCTAGGACAATAACTACATGGAGCTTGCATGTTCTCTATGTGCTTGTGTGGGCTCCTCCAAGCCCTCTGGTTTCCTGGTACACTCCAAAGAGATGGTGGTAGGCTAACTGGCTCCTGTCTAAATTGATCCTAATGTGTATGTATGTGGGATAGGGACTTTTGATTGTAAGATCCTTGAGGGCAGGCACTCAAGTGTGCTGCCAGCTGCATGTGCTTTTCCTTTCACTTCCCTCCCCCACCACTGTGGGCCAGACAGAGGAGTGGGCAGTGTTCTCTCCTCAGCACCGCCATGTTTACAGAGTGGCTGTGTGAGCTGCAGCAGCCGCCTCTCACCTCGAGCATCCCTGCTGCCATTACACCGCGCGAATGAAGCGGGTTCTGTGTTAATCCCCTGCTTGCTCCCCCTCCCTCCTCGCAGCTGTGGTGGACAAATCAGCAGTAGTGGAAAGCCTGCAAGGAGGAGATTGTATCTTACGACAACCTCTAAGGATCATGGGTATGTTATCCTTAAAGAGGCCTTTACAATACAGGTGAATGAAGGCTAATGTCTGATGAACTACAGGCCCACAATTTCCAGTGTCAAGGGAAGGAGAGGTACAGAGTTTTCCCAGGCAAATTACCACAGCTCAGGGCAGACACGGGGGTAACGGGATGGGGGCAAACAGAACAATGCAGACCTGTGGCTGGGTCTGTGCACGGCATCAGAGAAGACAGGGCCTGTGCAGATATTGGGTGCCTTTACTGTCTTTATGGGAGCTTGAGGACTGAGCTGCAGAGAGGTCTTTCACTGAACTGGGACCAGAGCTGGAGAGACAGTGAGAGACTGATACTTTTGAGGACCTGAATTTGAGGACTGAGACTTCTGGTATAACTGATTGTCAAGTGTATGGGACCTAATCTGTTGCATACTGGGAGTGGAAAGGAGAACTACCGTGCTTAACTCCTTTCTGCCTCCACTTCATGCTATAGAGGCCAATCCCTACCCAATAGCTCATTAACCTGCGCATAGACTTAAAGAGACAGCTTCATGTGCACTACCTTACAGAAGGGCCCCAACAACAGCCAGCTAACTTTGACAACTACCCTCCAGGTACTTTAGACACAACCAGGGGTACCCTCTTTTTAGGGACACGTACACCTACCCACTAAAGAGTTGTATGCATAGAGTGCACCCAGGGACATCTTTTGAGTATTACAGTGAGGTTTCTTTATGTAATTTATGCTTTCACGGTTGATGCTATTTTTTACTGATATTGTATAGACGAGTGTTATGGGACTTAGCCTCATTGAAGCGTACGTGAGGCTAATGTGCCCATCATTTAATCTCAAGTCTTCTGTTGTTCTGTTGACTTCTATGCATTGCGTTTGCTTACCCATTAATAATACATGTATCTTGTAAATAAATAAGTGTGTTGCTTGTGGTTTGTCTTCTGTGTACTTTCATAGAGTGGTAGAATATTAATGCTTAAGCTAGAGAGGTTTGAGTAACCTATAACTAGGTGTGTCAGTGAGGACCACGCAGGTTTACAGTATGCAAACCAGTGGCCCTTTACAAATGCTTTTCACCAGCTTGAGAATTATACAATCTTATAGGTTATTGCTATATTCCCATTATAATTATGAGTTTATTTCAAGTGTAAATCTAAATACTCAGCCTGCTTTTGTGTTAGTAGACATGAGATGATTGTTGCCTATCCCATGAACACGAAGTTCTTGTGTATGGGCATTCTATAACCTGTACACACACTTCCAGACCACCCAATCATGGAAAATAATTGGTCATCTGGTATTTTAAACAAGATTGCTATTATCCTCTAGAGCTGAGATCAGCATGACCTGAATGCTTGTTTACCAGAAGCATGTATATTTATTGCACCAGTCATCCTTATTAATTTTTTAGCTGAAAGTTTAAATCTCTATCTTATTTCCATGCACACATTTACATGATATAATCAACTATTTCCATTATGTTCTTTTATCCCTGTCATGATAATCCCAGGGAGCTTTAGGTACGATCAAAAGAGTCCCGCTGGACCAGCCCACAGCTCTTTTAACAGATGGGGTTCTCTGGTGTAATGCATAAGTAGAAGAAAAACACACAGCACAATGACCTTGAGAAGTATATAGTGATATTCATTAAGAATAAAATGTAATGATTCTCACAAGCATAAAAGATCAAACATCATACAAAAATAATCAGAAACACTGATGGGGTGGAGAGTGTTCACCTCACCAAATGCTCTGATAACAGGAGGTAGGGCCCTCACCAAACCAAATGCTCTGATGACAGGAGGTGGGGCCCCAGAAACACATCAGTCATTCATGTAGTAGCTGTCGGTCTTTATGCTTCCTGTTCATGTGGTGTGGTGAACACTCACTTGCCCCTAAGTGTTGGTGAGTATTTTTGTATGGCATTTTGAACTTTTATGCTTGTGTATATCATTACATTTTATTCTTAATTAAAAGCACTCTGCTTTTTTTTCTTTTATCTCTGTTCATATTTTGATTTATTCATTGTCTAAAGCGGGGGTCACATTCAGCCCACTGAGAGAGTTTACCTTAACTCAAAGCAACTCTGATGCGATAAGGGACTTCTGATGTGAAAGGGGAACTCTGATGTGAAGGTGGGGAAGGGGGGATTAGATGTGAAACAATGCTTTGATGTGAAAGGGGGACTCTGATGTGAAAGGGGGACTCTGAAGCAAAGGAGGACCCTGATGTAAAGTTGTTTATTTATAAAACACATTTTTTTTCAGCCCCAGAATATTTGTAAAACAGACAATGTGATCCTGATACTGAAAAGATTGTAGACTTCTGATTTAAAAAGAATAATTACATTTTTATTGTTACAATGTGAGATTTTTTTTTCAGCTCATTCTGTACATTTCTAATATCCAATTGATAACCATGGACAAATATAAACTGTGCTGACAATCATTGTAGCGAAGACTGGTCATACATGAGTTTTTATTTAGTTTTTTTCTTTTTCAACCAGCGGGTTGAATGGAGGGATGGGACCAATGTTTGAGTCGAACGTAAGTTTGACTTGAACGTCAGGTGTACACCTGTTCGCCGAATAGCGAACATTATGGAGTGTTCGCGGAAAATTCGAGCATCGCAGGATGCCCCATAATGTACCGCGAGATTGCAGTGCATTGATGTCTGATGATTGGCCAAAGCATGCACTTGACCTGTATGCTTTGGCCAGTCACTGCACGCTCTGCTATGAGAGCCATGATTGGCCAAAGGCAGGCCACGCCCCACAGCTATATATGTCAATGCCCCACACTATATAAGGCTGCTTACACGGCGGCCGTATTTAGTGTTATGATTGAGAGAACGTTAGCTAGAGGCAGGTTAGTTAGTGGCGTGCAGGCAGTTTAGTGTATATATATATATATATATATATATATATATATATATATATATATATATATATATATATATATATATATTCTGCATTCGGTGTAGACTTAATATACAGTGCAGGCTAGTATATGTGTGTGTGTGTGTGTATGTATAGATATATATAGATATATATAGATATATATCTATATATCTCTCTCCATGCCAATACTCCATGCCAAAATTAAGAAAAAAATGGCATGGGCCCCCCCAAATCCATACCAGACCCTTTTCCAAGCATGCAGTCTGGAGGAAAGGATGGGGGGGACAAGAGAGCGCCCCCCCGAACCATACCAGGCCACATGCCCTCAACATAGGGAGGGTGCTTTGGGGTCCCGCCCAAAGCACCTTATCCCCATGTTGATGGGGACAAGGGCCTTGTCCCCACAACCCTTGCCCGGTGGTTGTGGGGGTCTGCGAACGCAGGGCTTATCAGAATCTGGAAGCCCTCTTTACCAAGCGGGCCCCCAGATCCTGCCCCCCCGATGTGAATGAGTATGGGGACCCAAAAAATAGAAAACAATTAAAGTACTCTTCCATGGGAGGTGTCCCGCCGACTGCTGTCTTTTTGCTGTGATAAGCCCCCCACCCGCAGACCTCCACAACCACTGGGCAAGGATTGTGGGGACCCCATAGCACCCTCTGCATGTTGAGGGCATGTGGCCTGGTATTGTTCAGGAGGGGGGGGCGCTCGCTCACCCCCCCATCCTGTCCTCTAGGCTGCATGCTTGGATAAGGGTCTGGTATGGATTTTTGGGGGACCCCACGCCAGTTTTTTTATTAATTTTCGCGTGGAGTTCCCCTTAAAATCCATACCAGACCCAAAGGGACCTGGTATGGACTGGGGGGGAGACCCACGCTAATTTTTTCCTTGATTTTTATCTATATTGCCAGGAGCCGGCAATACATTACAGCCGCAAGCAATTTTAAATTACATTTTTTCTTTTAGAAATGTATTTTTCTGCAGCACTGTAAAACACATCAGGCAGATGTGCTACTTTACAGGTAGGCTAAGGGGACCCCCAGGCATGATATTTAAAGCAATATTTCATTTTTATTGTTTCACTTTAAGCATTATTAAAATCACTGCTCCTGAAAAAATGGTAGTTTTAAGAACTTTTTTTTGCATTGATACATGTCCCCTAGGGCAGTATCCGGGTCCCCATACACTTTTTATGGCAACAACCTGCATATAAGCCTTTAAAATTAGCACTTTTGATTTTTCATGTTCATGTCCCATAGACTGACATAGCCACATAACCATGTCCCATAGACTTTATTAGGGTTCGCATGTTCACACAAATTTTTGGCCTGTTTGCATGTTCAGGTGTGAACCGAACCGGGGGTGTTCGGCCCATCTCTACTTGAATGAAAGAAAATGGCTCAATTCCATTATCCACACATTCAGTGTAGATGGTGTAATCCCTCATGCTGAGCTACTGTGTTGAGACAGTGGGGAGACTTCAGCAGCACTGATCAAGAGAACATTTTCCAACAGGTTGGTTGTACACATGTGGAATGCTAGAACTGGATGAATTTCAATCCATGTATAGCCGACTTAATTGGAGAACTTGAACATGTAGATGCTTCCAGTACCAGTTTCTTGACCCTTTTTGCCAGCCAAAAGCCATCCTTAGGATACTAACTGTATATAAGTGTTTCATCAGCTGTATCAAATTTTCAATCAAAACACTAATGTTTTGACTCAAAATTTAAACAAGGTGCTAGTTAGTAACAGACCATCATCCAAACTGTGTGATGAAAAATGCTGCCATTTTTTTTTTTCATCCAATTACCATGTAAAGCTTATAAGCAGTTTGAAATAAGTGACCTTGTTGTTGAGAATAAAAAAAGAGAGCAATAAAGCCAAGAAAATTAAAAATAATACATTTCCTAAGGACTTCAGAAAATGCAGTACAAATAGCTAAATGTTAATATGCTAAATGAGGTTAACACATAGCAGATGGTTGGCTGCTTTGGTTTGCAGGACTTTGTACATTGTGTGCTCTTTAAAATTATTCTACACAAAATAAAAATGCATTTTTTATAAAATGTAGCATAATGCAACATTTTTAATTTATAATATTTTCCTTTTGTCCAGACCATTTGCTACCATATTTTTTTTACTTATGCCCAACTGTAATTATTACTCCAGTTTTTGTAGCTTTTAGTACAATATATATGCTTTTATAATATGCCTTTTTTTTCCTTGTGGAAAAGCATTTATCATTATGCTAATGTTGTAATCTAATGTCTAGGGCTTTAAGCCTAATAAATTTCTGAAACCTTCTCTTAGCATCAATCTTTGATTTTTCTATTTCGTTTGTAGTCATTTGCAGTGAGACCATTGATTTGACCTTCCTTGTTATTGGGATAAAGCATGCTGGGGATGGGGAATGTCACAGAGAGATGCCATGTAAAATAAAAATGCATTATGTATATTGTGTTATGACAGGTAAAAGCTTTAGCAGATGATGAATACTGATTTAATAAATCCTCAGAGAAGCTCCTCCCTTCAATATCCTCCACTTACCATTATTATTTTTATTTTTTATAGGCCGTGTCATTATGCTTCTGCAGATTCTACTGGAAGTTGTGCCAGCAGAAAAGAACGTTTCCTGAAAAGACACATTTGTGTTGGAACATGCTTTTAACTTGATAAATAACACACACAGTCCATCTATTGCTGTAGTTTATACATGCTGCATACATTAGTTTATTGCTATGTACAGTAGATTTGATATTTTATTTATTTTATATCACTTTCTGTTACATTATTGAAAACAGACCCAAATGCCTACAGTTAAGCCTAGTACACAATAACAGTTTTTATTCTGTTCAACCCAGTTAGTACAGTGATCTCCCCCGTTGAGCTATTGTGTTCTGACAGGGACTGCCCCCCCCCCCCCCCCCAGGACACATCGGTCAGCGCCTCAGCCATTATCTTTAGCGTGTCAGCTCTGCTCCCTAAAACATGTCAGAATACTATCCAACTAAAGACTGCCATCTTTTCCCAGTATCTGAAAATCATAAAAAATAATGGTGCTGCCAATCGCTCTTATTCTGTGACTCCTGTCATATTTCAGTTCCAATTGAATTCACATCCACTGTGTGCCTTAAAGTGCTTCTAAATCCTAAACATTTTTCCCTAATGCATTCCTTCATTAAAAATGTTTTATGTTAGTTAAAAATGTTTAGGTAAAAGTACCACCCCTCACTCCCCCATGCTTGTCACTGAATCCAGCACTGTACCCATCTGCAGCAGCTCTCTCCGCTCAGTTTTCAGTCTCACAGGTTTTGCTGACGCAGCGGCAGTCATTGATTCCTGTTGTTGTCAGCAAAATCCTCTGATAAGAGAGCCGGGTGTGGGGTTGAGCCACACTGTCTGTGTCTACAGATGCAGACAGCACAAGTTGAAATTGAGCCCACAGGTGAGCCACAGTAGGAAGTGGCTTCCTATGGTGGCACACCAAGAATAGTTGAAGCCAGGAGTGCTGACAGGGGACCTGAGAACAGGAGGTTTGGGTCGCTTTGTGCAAAACCACATAGAGCAGCTCTAATGTGCAAGGCTCTCTGAATCCTCTTGTACCAAATTGTAATGTAACTGTAATGTCTGCCTTCATTTTGTTAAGTGCTGCGCAAACAGTTGGCGCTATATAAATCCTGTATAATAATAATAATAATTATAATAAGTATAAACCTGTTCTTTTTTATGCAGTTTTCAATAACTTTAAAGTGGTTCTAAAGGCTTAAGTTTTTTACCTACTGTATTCTCTGCGTTAACACCTTCTCACCCGGCCTATTGTACTATGATGGCTGAGAGGGAATACTGTTCATATGACATCCTCCCAGAACACGCCACTCGTGGGGCTTCTCGGCCGCGTGATATGTCACAGGCTGTTTGCCACAACCCATGACTGATCACTACCGGCCTGCTGCCAGTACCATGTGATCACTGTGACTAATCACAGTATATCACTTGACAATTGTAAACAATGGATGGCTTCCTTTCATGCCATCCATTGTATACAATTGTGTTGCTAGCTGTGATTGGTCAAAGTGATCACATGGTATAGACAGGACCAATCACAGCCCTTCTGTACCATATGAATAGCTTTAGCCAATCACAGCTAATTACAACAAAAGACACTGAATGAACTAGCTTTATTCAATAAAAATGGTTGCTTATACCAATGAAATTCAATGGTATAGACAATCATAATGTGTAAAAAAAAAAAAAAAATCCTGATCACTTCCCCAGAGTAGTGTAGTGTTACTATGGTAACACTGTATTGCTTTGGTCACAGTGTAGAAAAAAGAAGTAAAAAAAAGAAAATAAAAAAAATATTATTTCCTTTTTGTTTTATTTGTTTTTACATACTGTCACCAGTCAGTGTCCCTGATCACCACAACACCAGTTATATGATAAGGCTGTACTGCGCTGGTGACAGTATGTAAAAAAAAAAAAAAAGGTTTTCCAAATAATTGTGATGAAAAAGTACAACTTCAAAAAACTCATCATGCCTCTTACTAAATACCCTGGACTGTCTACTTTTAAAAAAGGGGTCATTTGAGGATATTTGTATTATCTTGGCATTTTTGGGCCTTAAGAAATGAGATAACTTTCCTACAGACTAAATAATAAACACTGATTTGGGTTGTTTTCACCAAAGAAATGTAGTAGAATGCATTTTGACCTAAAATTAGGTCAAATTTAGAAGAAATATGATTTATTTGCAAAATTTTATAACAGAAACGAAAATAAATGTGTTTTTTGCAAAATGTCAGTCTTTTTTCATTTATTTAGCAAAAAAAAAAAAAAATAAAAAACACCAAAAGAAAGCTCTATCTGTGTGAAAAAATGATAAAAATGTCTTATGGGTACAGTGTTGCGTGACCGCTCAATTGTCTTTCAAAGTGTGACAGCGCTAAAAGCTAAAAAATGGCCCAGGCAGGAAGTGGGTAAAAGTGCCCAGTATTGAAGTGGTTAAGGTAAAAATAACTTTTGTTATTAGGATCTCCCCAGCTCCCCTTATACTTACCTGAGCCCATTCTCGATACAGTGCTGTGCCCGAGAGCTGCGGCTGTCTCTGCTCTCACTCATCCTCTCAGGGCAGAGAGACAGCAGCGAGAGCCATTGCCTCCTGCTGCTGCTGTCAATCAAATTCTGTGATGTGGACGCCGGCACCACAGCTCAGGATCAAGCCTCCATGAATGCGCCAGATGAAGCAGCTTCCTGTGGGAGCACTCGCTGAAGAGGAGGAGACACGAATGACACGAATGACCCCAGAGGAGGATCAGGGCTGTTCTGTGCAAAACCATTAC
The DNA here is from genome assembly GCF_042186555.1 of Aquarana catesbeiana. Taxonomy (NCBI): domain Eukaryota; kingdom Metazoa; phylum Chordata; class Amphibia; order Anura; family Ranidae; genus Aquarana; species Aquarana catesbeiana. The sequence continues at coordinate 714,379,552 of NC_133324.1, read as the reverse complement.
TCAGAACAGGTAAGTATAATATGTTTATTATTAAAAAAAAATAATAATAAGCTTTAGAATCACTTTAACTAAAATGTTGGATGTGAAGGGTATGATAAAAAGGAGGGCTAAAGGAAACCGTATGTAGCACAGCTAAAATATGTATATATTGACCGCTTTTTGTTTTGTTATTTGACTTTTTTTTTTTTTTTAAAAGGAAGGGTACATTTAATTATGTCCAAATAAAATGCTAATGTTACATATTAAATGTGTTTATCATTGACCATAAATTTATAAATGCATACTACACTTGTTATAGATAATGTCCAAAGCTTTCATTATTGTTAGCATAAACAGTAAGTAGCTCTGTATTCCATCAATTTTTCCTAAATTTTTAGTTTTGAACATGTATTATACCATAGCTAAATACGCATGAGTAGTGGCAGCTGTTTTACTCTTGTGTTATACAGAAATATATCAAATTAAACATCACTGAAGTCACACCTCCAAACTTTAGAACTTGAGAATGAGGGACATTTTAAGGAAATAATGACCTACAACGCACTACGCGCGCCACGGCAAAAAGTGGGTGCGTCCAAACTGTTAACAGTGGTAGGGGCTAAAGAGGCACAGTTAAACAAAATCTTGTTTGTACTTATAAAATATGCTTTGATTGCTGTTACTCAAGCAAGAGTCTCACAAACACATACCCCTAAACACCTAGATAACACTAGACCACCCCCCATACTCCTGGATAAAACCAGACTCCCCCCATACTCCTAGATAAAACCATACCCCCCTATACTCCTAGATAACACCAGACCCCCACCCCTATACTTCTAGATAACACCAGACCCCCCATACTCCTAGATAACACCAGACCCCCCATACTCCTAGATAACACCAGACCCTCCCTATACTCCTAGATAACACCAGACCCTCCTATTCTCCTAGATAACACCCGACCCCCCATACTCCTAGATATCACCAGACCCCCCCCCCCACTCCTAGATAACACCAAACCCCTCCCCCCACTCCTAGATAACACCAGACCCCCCTATACTCCTAGATAACACCAGACCCCCTATACTCCTAGATAACACCAGACCCCCACCCCTATACTCCTAGATAACACCAGACCCCCCCTATACTCCTAGATAACACCAGACCCCCTATACTCCTAGATAACACCAGATCCACCCATACTGCTAGATAACACCAGATCCACCCATACTCCTAGATAACACCAGACCCCCCTATACTCCTAGAGAACACAAGACCTCCCCTATACTCCTAGATAAAACCAGACCCCCCTATGCTCCTAGATAACACCAGACCCCTCCCCCACTCCTAGATAACACCAGACCCCCCATACTCCTAGATAACACCAGAACCCCCATACTCCTAGATAACACCAGACCCTCCCTATACTCCTAGATAACACCAGACCCCCCTATTCTCCTAGATAACACCTGACCCTCCCATACTCCTAGATAACACCAGACCAACCCTATACTCCTAGATAACACCAGACCCCCACCCCTATACTCCTAGATAACACCAGACCCACCCCTATACTCCTAGATAACACAAGATCCCCCTATACTGCTAGATAACACCAGATCCACCCATACTGCTAGATAACACCAGATCCACCCATACTCCTAGATAACACCAGACCCTGCCATCCTAGATAACACCACACCCCCCCCCCCACACCTAGGTAACACCAGATCCCCCCTATACTCCTATATAACACCAGACCCCCCATACGCCTAGATAAAACCAGACCCCCCTATACTCCTAGATAACACCAGACCTCCCCTATACTTCTAGATAACACCAGACCCCCATACTCCTATAAAAAACCAGACCCCCCCTATACTCCTGGATAACACAAGACCTCCCCTATACTCCTAGATAAAACCAGACCCCCCCCTATACTCCTAGATAACACCAGACCCCCTCTATCCTCCTAGATAACACCAGACCCCCCATACTCCTAGATAACACCAGACCCCCCTATACTCCTAGATAACAGATAATACCAGACCCCCCCATACTCCTATATAAAACCAGACCCCCTATACTCCTAGATAACACCAGACCTCCCCTATACTCCTAGATAACACCAGACCCCCCCTATACTCCTAGATAACACCAGCCCCCCCCATACTCCTATATATCACCAGACCCCTCCCGCCACTCCTAGATAATACCAGACCCCTCCCCCCCCCCATTCCTAGATAGCACCAGACCCCCTATACTCCTAGATAACACCAGACACCCCCCCTTACTCCTAGATAACACCAGACCCCCCATACTCCTAGATAACACCACCAGACCCACCCTATACTCCTAGACAACACCAGACCCCCCCTTTATACTCCTAGACAACACCAGACCCCCCTCTACTCCTAGATAACACCAGACCCCCATACTCATAGATAACATCAGACCCCCCCACTCCTAGATGACACCAGACCCCGCCATCCTAGATAACGCCACACCCCCCTACTCCTAGGTAACACCAGATCCCCCCTATACTCCTATATAACACCAGACCCCCCCATACGCCTAGATAAAACCAGACCCCCCTATACTCCTAGATAACACCAGACCTCCCCTATACTTCTAGATAACACCAGGCCCCCATACTCCTATAAAAAACCAAACCCCCTTATACTCCTGGATAACACAAGACCTCCCCTATACTCCTAGATAAAACCAGACCCCCCCTATACTCCTAGATAACACCAGACCCCCTCTATCCTCCTAGATAACACCAGACCCCCCATACTCCTAGATAACACCAGACCCCCCCTATAATACTCCTAGATAACAGATAATACCAGACCCCCCCATACTCCTATATAAAACCAGACCCCCTATACTCCTAGATAACACCAGACCTCCCCTATACTCCTAGATAACACCAGACCCCCCCCTATACTCCTAGATAACACCAGACCCCCCTCTATACTCCTAGATAACACCAGCCCCCCCCCCATACTCCTATATATCACCAGACCCCTCCCGCCACTCCTAGATAACACCAGACCCCTCCCCCCTATTCCTAGATAGCACCAGACCCCCTATACTCCTAGATAACACCAGACACCCCCCCTTACTCCTAGATAACACCAGACCCCCCATACTCCTAGATAACACCACCAGACCCACCCTATACTCCTAGGCAACACCAGACCCCCCCTTATACTCCTAGACAACACCAGACCCCCATACTCATAGATAACACCAGACCCCCCCACTCCTAGATAACACCAGACCCCTCCCCCCCACTCCTAGATAACACCAGACCCCCTATACTCCTAGATAACACCAGACCCCCTATACTCCTAGATAACACCAGACCCCCCCATACTCCTAGATAACATCAGACCCCCCTATAGTCCTAGATGACACTAGACCCCCTATACTCCTAGATAACACCACTTGTGGTTCCGTGTATACAAGGTGATAAATTTAAAGATGGGACTTGTAGTTTTATGTATACAAGACAGATACATTAGAATGCTGGGTCTTGCAGTTCTGGTATAAAAAGACAGATACAGAATGCTGGTACTTGTAGTTCCTGTATAAAAAGACAGATACATAATGCTGGGACTTGTAGTTCCTGTATAAAAAGACAGATACACAGACTGCTGGAACTCTAGATAACACCAGACCCCCCCACTCCTCGATAACACCAGACCCCCCCCACTCCTTGGTAACACCAGACCCCCCCATTCCTAGGTAACACCAGACCCCCCCTATACTCATAGATAGCACCAAACCCCCCATACTCCTAGATAAAACCAGACCCCCCATACTCCTAGATAAAACCAGACCCCCCTATACTCCTAGATAAAACCAGACCTCCCCTATACTCCTAGATAACACCAGACCCACCCTATACTCCTAGATAACACCAGACCCCCCCCATACTCCTATATAAAACCAGACCCCCCTATACTCCTAGATAACACAAGATCTCCCCTATACTCCTAGATAACACCAGACCCCCCTATACTCCTAGATAATACCAGACCCCCTCTATCCTCCTAGATAACACCAGACCCCCCATACTCCTATATAAAACCAGACCCCCTATACTCCTAGATAACACCAGACCTCCCCTATACTCCTAGATAACACCAGACCCCCCCCTATACTCCTAGATAACACCAGACCCCCTTATACTCCTAGATAGCACCAGACCCCCTCTATCCTCCTAGATAACACCAGACCCCCCCATGCTCCTAGATAACCCCAGACCCGCCTATACTCCTAGATAACACCAGACCCCCCATACTCCTAGATAACACCACCAGACCCACCCTATACTTCTAGACAACACCAGACCCCCCTTATACTCCTAGACAACACCAAACCCCCCTCTACTCCTAGATAACACCAGACCCCCCCATACTCCTAGATAACACCAGACCCCCCTATACTCCTAGATAACACCACTTGTGGTTCCCTGTATACAAGGTGATACATTTAAAGATGGGACTTGTAGTTTTATGTATACAAGACAGATACCTTAGAATGCTGGGTCTTGCAGTTCCGGTATAAAAAGACAGATACATAATGCTGGGACTTGTAGTTCCTGTATAAAAAGACAGATACACAGACTGCTGGAACTCTAGATAACACCAGACCCTCCGACTCCTAGATAACACCAGACCCCCCCACTCCTAGGTAACACCAGACCCCCCTATACTCCTAGATAACACCAGACCCCCCATACTCCTAGATAAGACCAGACCCCCCTATACTCCTAGATAACACCAGACCTCCCCTATACTCCTAGATAACACCAGACCCCCCCCCCATACTCCTAGATAACACCAGACCCCCCCATACTCCTATATAAAACCAGACCCCCTATACTCCTAGATAACACAAGACCTCCCCTATACTCCTAGATAACACCCGACCCCCTATACTCCTAGATAACACCAGACCCCCTCTATCCTCCTAGATAACACCAGATCCCCCCCCCCCCATACTCCTAGATAACACCAGACCCCCCTATACTCCTAGATAACACCAGACCCCCCCCCCATACTTCTATATATCACTAGACCCCTCCCCGCACTCCTAGATAACACCAGACCGCTCCCCCTACTCCTAGATAACACCAGACCCCTCTATACTCCTAGATAACACCAGACCCCCCATACTCCTAGATAACACCAGACCCCCCCTATACTCCTAGATAACACCAGACCCCCCATACTCCTAGATAACACCACCAGACCCACCCTATACTCCTAGACAACACCAGACCCCCCTTATACTCCTAGACAACACCAGACCCCCCTCTACTCCTAGATAACACCAGACCCCCCCATACTCATAGATAACACCAGACCCCCACTCCTAGATAACATCAGATCCCTCCCCGCCCACTCCTAGATAACACCAGACCCCCCTATACTCCTAGATAACACCAGACCCCCCTATACTTCTAGATAACACCAGACCCCCCTATACTTCTAGATAACACCAGACCCACCCTATATTCCTAGATAACACCAGACCCCCCTATACTCCTAGATAACACCAGACCCCCCCTATTCTCCTTGATAACACCAGACCCCCCCTATTCTCCTTGATAACACCAGACCCCCCCCTTTACTCCTAGATAACACCAGGCCCCCCTATACTCCTAGATAACACCACTTGTGGTTCCGTGTATTCAAGGTGATACATTTAAAGACTTGTAGTTTTATGTATACAAGACAGATACATTAGAATGCTGGGTCTTGCAGTTCCGGTATAAAAAGACAGATACAGAATGCTGGTACTTGTAGTTCCTGTATAAAAAGACAGATAAATAATGCTGGGACTTGTAGTTCCTGTATAAAAAGACAGATACACAGACTGCTGGGATTCATAGTTCCATTATAAAAAGACAGATACACAGACTGCTGAAACTTGTAGTTCCCGTATAAAAATACTGATACGCAGACTGCTGAGACTTGTAGGTCCTATATAAAAAGACAGATACACAGACTGCCGAATATGCCTCTATATACCTCTTTATCCTTTATTTTCACCTCTTGTATATGAGACGGGGCTTCGGGATCGGTTGGATGGTAAGATCCTGCAGTAAGTTGGGAGTCAGGCATAAGCAAGAATACAACTGTCTTCTACTACTTTTGTTGGAACTGTAAAGACATACCCGGGTAACACCTAGAAACAGCCTGTGAGAGTGGCTGACTGGAAGGAGTGCCTCTGCCGGAACCAAAATATAACCAAAATATACATGTAAGGATAGGCCCAGGTAGAAGCAGGAAACATTCTGTGAGAGAGACTGACCTGAAGGAGAGACTCTGAGAGAGGCGAAAGGGGTTAGGGAGGCCAGGTATTTACAGAAGACCTCACATAAGAAATACATGACACAAGAAGCAGGCAAGGAAAGCCCGGGCAAACAAATGGGGGCTTCTAGAATTGGACAGGGCAGACTATCCGTGGGAGCAAACAGCTCAATGACCATAAATGAAGACCAAGAGATCGACGCAGAATTAAAAACAAAAAGCCAACTTCCAATGAAGGATGAAATGGCAGAGATGTTCTCCAGACTGGAACTATCCCTAAAAGGGGAAATGGCAACCTTACATGGAGACCTAAATCAGATCCTAAAAAGAGTGGAAAAAACAGAGGAAAAACTGGATGTACAAGCGGAAGAAATAAAATAACTTAAGGAACAGATGGAGGGGTTGCAACGAGAGCAGAGGCATATGAGGTACAAAATAGAAGATCAGGAAAATCGCAATAGAAGGAAAAACTTAAGAATACGGGGTGGGCCTACCTGAAACGCAGGGAGAAGTCTTACAAGATAAAATGGATGAAGTATTTGACCCATTGTTGGGAAGGTCAACAACAGAAAAAATTATATTCAAAAGAGTACACAGAATAAGAAAACCGGTGGATATGGCAGGAGAAATCCCAAGAGACGTGATTGCGAGATTCCTTAATTACAAAGGTAAAGAACACCCCGCAAAACATGAAGAAACAGCATTACAGGTATTTCCAGATCTGGCATCAGAAACATTAGTAAGGAGAAGAGTTTTAAAACCCTTACTAGAACAAATAAAGAACCACGGGATCCAGTATTCATGGGGCTTCCCGCCTGTTTCATTGGGCGTAAGGAGGGCCGCTCAGCAACTTTAATGTTTCCAGAAGAAACTGAGAAATTTTGTAAAAGACTGGAAATGCCAACTATAGAGATCCCTGGTTGATGGGAAAAACCTGAGAAAATAATAAACAGTGAGGTACAGCAACAATGGTACCTGACCCTAACAAAGAAGAAGAAAGTCTCAACAAAGAAGAAAACATAGAATGAAAGGAGGAGCGTTTGAAGGAGGGGGGAGGTGGGAGGAAAAGAAAATGATGTTAAGAAAAAAAAATGGGACATGGGGAGTTGGGTGGGCTTGGAGGCACCTCTAAGCACAGGGGGTAGCGGCTCAGACCAGAGTGCTAATTCAGAGCTCAACCTCAAGGGGAGAGAATTGCAAGGCAGGAGGGAGTGGAATGCCTTGGATCATTGGTCAAGTGATGACCAAAATTCCCCAAAAGAAGGGGGGGAGGGGGGAGAGAAGAAGAAACTCTCAGAACCAAATAAAGGAATTCTGTGGAGCTGCAGATTCCTCTTGTCTCGCTGAACCCCCACTAAAACAGAAATCCCCGGCAAGTGGATTTAACTATCCTGAACCAGGAGTTGGGAAGAGCAAAGAAGACAGGAGTAGGAGAAGGGAGCTCAGTGAGCAAAGATGACAGGTGAACTTTCTGATGTACAATGTGCGTGGGCTAAATACATAAACAAAAAGAAATAACATTGAGAGAAATAAACCAACTGTCCGGAGAGGTAGTCCTCCTGCAGAAGACTCATATCTCCCATGAAACAACTATAAAATTAAGCTCAAAGGATTTTTCAAAATGTTTTTTTACGGAGACTCCACAACAAAATAGGCTAAGTGAGTGGCCATCGTTTTTGCCAGAGAGGTAAGGCTTACACTAGAGGAGAGGTTGGTGGACCCTGAAGGGTGTTATCTGTTCTTGAGTGGAGATTAAATGCGGTGGACTACACTCTGGGAAACATCTATTGCCCAAATAAGAACCCAATAAAATGACTGGGAAAGCTCAATTGAAGATATTAAAAAATAAATTGCACCAGAACCAGCTGATGGATGCATGAAGGATACAGCATGCCAAAATAAGATATTATGCATTCCACTCCCCTGTACAGATATCAAACTTTAAGATGAACCCCTTTAAATCAGAGATTCTCAATATCAATGTGAGGAAACAGGACACGCAGATATTCCAACAAGAGTTCCCATTTATATGGTACGTAAAGGAATTAAAATATTTAGGAGTAAAAATAACACCATCTGAAGAGACACTATACCAAGCGAATTTTATTCCGCTCCTGAATGAAATAAAAACGGAAATGAATAAACCTGGGACACCTCTCTTGGTTAGGAAGGATAAATATTTTTAACATTTTGCCAAAGATCACATATAAAATGCAAATGCTGCCAATCCCCATCCCACAATCATATTTTAATGCTTTAAAAACGTTACTACTTAGGTTTATATGGCAGAAAAAGAAGCCGAGGATAAGCCTTTGCGGTATTGAATAAAGATAAAAAGCAAGGGGGGCAGGGGTTGCTGGATATCAAAAATTACTATAATCGCAATATTATTATCAAGGGTGTTAGAATAGGTAAAAATGAATAAGGAAAAAAGATGGGTAAAATTGGAAAACACGATTAGCAAATGTAGTACTGGGGAAAATAATATGGCTACCACTTGAATATAGAGAAATAAGTGAAAATACACATGTAATAACAAAGAAAATTTTGGCAATTTGGGATTTGATGCACACAAAGGAAAAATGGGAATTTAATTCACCCCTGATACTATTAAAAGAAACATTTTTTTTTCCACCCGGGAATGGGAAATTGTTTGGGGAATGGATAAAAAAAGAAGATGCACAACTAAAAGATATCACGTTGAAAGGTAAAATACACACGTTACAGGATTTTAAATAAAAAAACGATGAAATGGTAATTGATGAATGACGGTACTCTCAGCTGAAACATTTTGTCACATCACTGCCTCAACCAGTAAGATCTGAGGAGGACCTACGGCCGTTTGAGCGGCTATGTATGACAACAGGAACAAAGAGGGGGATCTCAAGGATCTATAAAGTGTTTGTAGGATTGAAGGGGCCAGAAATACCGCTATTCATAATAAAGTGGGAAGAAGAATTGGGTAAGGGAGAGAAAGAACAAGATTTTGGGAAAATCCTCAAGATGACACATACCACGGCAATTGATAGCAACACCATAGAAATGAATTACAAATGTCTAGCACGCTGGTATATAACACCTGATAAGGCACATGAATGTCAAAAGGAGGTCTCACGATTATCCTAGTGGAGATGTGGTAACGATGGCCCATATATGGTGGAAGTGCCCAAAAATTATAAACAATTGGGGAGAGGTGTTGCAGGTAATTAAGGAGATTACTAAAATAGAGATACCAGAGGAACCCTGGAGGTGTTTGTTTCATGGGGTGAGAATGCCAATTAAACATTACCTGAGAACATTGGTTCCCCATCTAATTAATGCAGCCAAAAGTTTAATACCTCGGCAGTGGCAGGAGATAGAAAGCCCTAAGATGGGGAGTTGGTGTAAGAAAGTGGATGAGACTTATAATATGGAAGATCTCAGGTTCTGTGGAAAGGAGGGAATGGAAAGATTTGAAAGTAATTGGAAGGTCTGGAGAGGGTTTAACCACTTCAGCCCCAGAAGATTTGGCTGCTCAATGACCAGGCCATTTTTTGCAATTCGGCACTGCGTCACTTTAACTGACAATTGCGTGGTCTTGCGATGCCCAAACAAAATTGACGTCCTTTTTTTCCCACAAATAGAGCTTTCTTTTGGTGGTATTTGATCATCTCTGCGGTTTTTATTTTTTGTTCTATAAAAAAATAGCAACTATTTTGAAAAAAAACACAATATATTGTACTTTTTGCTATAATAAATATCCCTAATTTTTTTTTTTTAAAAGCACATTTTTTCCTCAGTTTAGGCTGATATGTATTCTTCTACATATTTTTGGTAATAAAAATCGCAATAAGCGTATATTGATTGGTTTGCGCAAATGTTATAGCGTCTACAATATAGGGGATAGATTTATGGCATTTTTATTATTATTATTTTTTTTACTAGTGATGGCAGTGATTTTTATCGGGACTGCTACATTATGGCGGACATATCGGACACTTTTGACACATTTTTGAAACCATTGACAATTATACAGTGATCAGTGCTATAAAAATGCACTGATTACTGTGTAAATGTAACTGGCAGGGAAGGGGTCTAGGGGGCGATCTAGGGGTTACCTGTGTTCCCTTACTGTGTGTTCTAACTGTGGGGGGAGGGGACTGACTATAGGAGATGACAGATCGTGGTTTCTAGCTATTAGGAACTCACAATCTGCCTCTCCTCTCCTCACAGGACAGGGATTTGTATACACACACATGTCCCTGTTCTGCCTCTCGTGCCCGCGATCCTGCGCAGCTGGCAGTCATCGCGACCACTGACCACAAGCATCGGCACCCCCGCAATGCACCGGGCGCTCGTGCCATCTGCCAACAGCTATGACGGTTCATAGGATCATGCCGACATGTCGCAGTATAATGATGGCAGAAACCCAGTTTATCGCAAATAGCGGTGTCCAGGATCTTACCCTACCCATTATTGTCCTTGGTTCCACATAATGATTTTGTTTATATGGGTACAGTGATCATACATTGATCAGTGCTATAAAAATGCACTGATTACTGTGTAAATGTAACTGGCAGGGAAGGGGTCTAGGGGGCGATCTAGGGGTTACCTGTGTTCCCTTACTGTGTGTTCTAACTGTGGGGGGAGGGGACTGACTATAGGAGATGACAGATCGTGGTTTCTAGCTATTAGGAACTCACAATCTGCCTCTCCTCTCCTCACAGGACAGGGATTTGTATACACACACATGTCCCTGTTCTGCCTCTCGTGCCCGCGATCCTGCGCAGCTGGCAGTCATCGCGACCACTGACCACAAGCATCGGCACCCCCGCAATGCACCGGGCGCTCGTGTCATCCGCCAACAGCTATGACGGTTCACAGGATCATGCCGACATGTCGCAGTATAATGATGGCAGAAACCCAGTTTATCGCAAATAGCGGTGTCCAGGATCTTACCCTACCCATTATTGTCCTTGGTTCCACATAATGATTTTGTTTATATGGGTACAGTACAGTCTGATGAAAATGTTACTGTCTTTTACCTAACTTCACACTTTAAAAGAAATAAGACAAGTTTATTTGTATAAAGTGTTCTACTGTAGAAAGTATATGAATTTATATGTGTATATGAAACATAATCTGAATTATTTATCGCCTTTTTGGCTGTTATTTTAATCCTAGCTTTATCTTTGTGCCTGAGGATCTGAGGTACACTCATTGGAAGCCAAAAAGTTGTATATCTGCACATATCTAAATATATTCTTTTAAAAATGAAATGTACAAAAGGTAGAAAAGTGTAAAGCCTCGTACACATGATTGGATTTTCCAACGGGAATTGTGTGATGACAGGCTGTTGGCGGAAAATCCAGCCATTTGTACGCTCCATCAGACAATTGTTGGCCAACTTTCCATGGACAAATGTTGGATTGCAGGTTTAAAAAATTTTCCACGGACAAATGTCTGTTGTCGGATTTTCCGAGCGTGTGTACACAAGTTAGTCGGACAAAAGTCTGAAGTACAAACACGTATGCTGGGAAGCAATGACAAGCCATAAGCGGCCGGTCTTGTAAACTAGCGTTCATAATGGAGAATTAACATTCGTGATGTGGCAAATTATGAAATCTAGAAATGTAGCGCACAATTCTCTTCTTCTTTAATGTGATGCTTTGCTGGTGATACTGATGGAGTTCGGCCAAACGTATTTTCAAAGGCTTTTTTTTTTCTAGTGATATTAAGAATAATATTATTATGCTTTTTTTTTGGGGGGGGGGGGCAAGTTACCACAACACCATTATCACGTAGTTTTTAAGATCAAAGATACAACTATGTTGGTGTCCCTTGTTAATTTTACTCCCACATCGAGCAACAGCGTCTGCTTACCAGTATGCACCAGCGTGCCCCTCAGGCGCGCGTGCGTGTGCGCGTTAATGCCATTTGGTGCCACAGAACTTTTAAAAGCCTTACAGCTGCAATTGTGCGGTGCTGTTTTGTCTTCAGCTCTGTGCCTTGTTACCTGTATCTGATTGCTGATCTACCTATACCGGCCCGGTGCTGTCTGATCCTGCTGCGCTCTACAATCTGACCATGGCCTGCCTGACTCTGCCTGAATCTCTGCCTGTGATCCGTTGCCGACCTCTGCCTGTTTTACTGACTTTGCTTTAGCCTGCTGTGTTCACCTGCCTGATTACCTGCCGACCCGGACTGTCTGACCCTGCTGTTGCCTGCTGCTCAGCTCAGTGTGTTGCTATACTCCCGGCTCTTCTCATCAGCTCCAGTTGCCGCTGCTGCTGCACCCATCAGCTCTTCAGATCGCTGACCTGCTTCTGTCCGCTGTCATCTGCAGTCCAGCCACCCCTGAAGGATCTCCACTCTGCTGCAAGTGCCAGCTGCTTCCACTTCCACAGACACTCCTACCCACTGTGCTCACGAGGCCACTGTTCCCATTCTAGTGACTCCTGAACCAGCACTGTAAGAGAGGTCTCCTCCTACAAGTCGGGCTCTATCACCAGGTACCTAACACATGCTATCTGCCAATAGAACTTAACCAAAAAGTGCATTCTATGCATCCAAAAATATAGAAAATATACCAAATCAAATCATTACTAAACCAAAAAATTAAATAAAAGCCTCATGCATGTGTCCTGCTTTTTAATATAGGGGGTCAACAATGCTAAGAGTTGGTGAAAGCAGGGGTCCGTCATCCAGAGATAATAATCATCCGGCTTATTCACCTGGAGCTCCTGCAGCAAAGGCATATGACATAATTAGTCACAATTAATAAGGCAACCAATTTTTGGTCCAAGAAATCCTCCTCCTCCTGTTCCTGGACTGGATTTGGGTCAAAGCAATAACTCCAATGCTAATAATAAATAACACGTTATCTCCTCCGATTCTGCAACATGGCTGGTTGACGAACGGCAGTTCAGAAACAAAATGAAAAGCGCGAACTGAAAAGTGCAAAATGAAAAGCGCAAAATGAAAAGCGCAAAATGAAAAGCACAAAATGAACAGCGTGAATCAACACTCATCAAACTTCTACTAACACGAAATTAGCAGAAGGAGCTCAAAGTGTGATGCATGACAATTGAACTATCTCTTTGTAGTCTCATAGTATGCCTAATATGTCACTATGTTTTTGTTTGTTGGCCGACAATTCCTTGCCATTTGTATGCAAGACAAGTTCCTGGCCAATCCCCTTCGGACAAAAATCTGACGTTTTGTCTGCAGAAAATCCGATTGTGTGTACGAGGCTTAAGTGTGGTTATTAGTAACAGTGGTTTACTTTTACTTTACTTTTTTAGAAAACTGAGTGGAAATGCAGTTTAGTCTTAATTCAGGGCTTCATTTAGAGTTCTTGCTGCTGTAGACACTCATAAAAGATGATGGCATATCTTACAGGCTCTAGCCCCTTTTTACAAAATGACAGTGATGAAAGTTAAGAAACCAGTAAGCCTAAATGAAAAAGTTACAAAAGTACTTTATGTGAAAGAACTATTCATAACTTTCATAACTGTACATGTACAGAAAATGCATTCATATCAGTACAGAATTTTCACATAAGCAATAAAGGTATTATGGAGCATTGCTGTGAAGCCTATTCCTCTGTGTTGGCACCCATTTTAGTAAGATCATGGGAGTAAAATTATGGTCAGTAGGGTTCTTTTATAAGATCACTGAACATGAAGTCAACTGTGTGCTTGTTTGAAAATCTGTTTTTCTATTTTACCTTTTCAAATCTTGAAACATGTATGAACTTAAAGTGGTTGGTAAACCACTCAATGACATTCCTACAATCCCCTCTGCTATATTAAATAATGTCCCCAGTGTATGTGGTTTTTTTTAAATGCCACTGTGTACCTCATTTCATAGCGACGCTCATCGCTCACATGACCGGCTGCGGCTCCCTCTCTGACAGCTACAGTGGGAGGGGCTGAGAATCCCCCGCTGATGTCAGCCAGGAGGAGGAAAGAAGAGGAGGAGACCAGCGGGCGGTCACATGAGTGTCGCGCGGCACTATGAAATGAGGTAAACAGTGGCTATTAAAAAAAAAAAAACTGGGGACATTATTTAATATAGCAGGGTAGCAGGGGAGATTGTAGGAAAATTATTAAGTTATGATAGTAGAAGAAGGGAAGCACATCGGCACTGACACAGCTGACAGGCAGGGAGGGAGGGGAGAAAGGACAGCTTAGAGCTGCGGATGAGGAGGCATGTAAACCAGTGGCGTTGTTAGGTGGGTGCGGGGGGTGCGGGCTGCACCGGGTGACACCCGCCAGAGGGGTGACACCCATAGGTAGCGGCACACACCGCTACACTGCCCGCTGCAGCTTGTGCTGTGTCCCTCAGCACAGTGGACTGAAGCCGCCTCCCCCTCCTCTCTGTTTACTTCACACAGGAGGAGGAGGAGCCCGTGGGACACACACGGCTGTGTGCATCTGTCCGCACTGTTCTGAGGTCTGTAAACTTTATGCATACAGTATGTGGGTGGACATGTGCAGGGGGATTCTATACTAATGGGGGGCGCTGCGCTGAGGGGGATTCTATACTAATGGGGGGCGCTGCACTGGGGGATTCTATACTAATGGGGGCTCTGCACTGGGGGGGATTCTATACTAATGGGGGGCGCTGCACTGGGGGATTCTATACTAATGGGGGCTCTGCACTGGGGGGATTCTATACTAATGGGGGGCGCTGCACTGGAGGATTCTATACTAATGGGGGCTCTGCACTGGGGGGGATTCTATACTAATGGGGGGCGCTGCACTGGGGGATTCTATACTAATGGGGGCTCTGCACTGGGGGGGATTCTATACTAATGGGGGGCGCTGCACTGGGGGATTCTATACTAATGGGGGCTCTGCACTGGGGGGGATTCTATACTAATGGGGGGCTCTGCACTGAGGGGGATTCTATACTAATGGGGGGCGCTGCACTTAGGGGGATTCTATACTAATGGGGGGCTCTGCACTGAGGGGGATTCTATACTAATGGGGGGCGCTGCACTGAGGGGGATTCTATACTAATGGGGGGCGCTGCACTGGGGGATTCTATACTAATAGGGGCTCTGCACTGGGCGGATTCTATACTAATGGGGGGCGCTGCACTGAGGGGGATTCTATACTAATGGGGGGTGCTGCACTGAGGGGGATTTTATACTAATGGGGGCGCTGCACTGAGGGGGATTCTATACTAATGGGGGGCTCTGCACTGGGGGGGATTCTATACTAATGGGGGGCGCTGCACTGGGGGATTCTATACTAATGGGGGCTCTGCACTGGGGGGATTCTATACTAATGGGGGGCTCTGCACTGAAGGGGATTCTATACTAATGGGGGGCGCTGCACTGGGGGATTCTATACTAATGGGGGCTCTGCACTGGGGGGGATTCTATACTAATGGGGGCTCTGCACTGAGGGGGATTCTATACTAATGGGGGGCGCTGCACTTAGGGGGATTCTATACTAATGGGGGGCTCTACACTGAGGGGGATTCTATACTAATGGGGGGCGCTGCACTGAGGGGGATTCTATACTAATGGGGGGCGCTGCACTGGGGGATTCTATACTAATAGGGGCTCTGCACTGGGGGGATTCTATACTAATGGGGGGCGCTGCACTGAGGGGGATTCTATACTAATGGGGGGTGCTGCACTGAGGGGGATTCTATACTAATGGGGGGGCGCTGCACTGAGGGGGATTTTATACTAATGGGGGGCGCTGCACTGAGGGGGATTCTATACTAATGGGGGGCTCTGCACTGAGGGGGATTCTATACTAATGGGGGGCGCTGCACTGGGGGATTCTATACTAATGGGGGGCTCTGCACTGAGGGGGATTCTATACTAATGGGGGGCGCTGCACTGAGGGGGATTCTATACTAATGGGGGGCGCTGCACTGGGGGATTCTATACTAATAGGGGCTCTGCACTGGGCGGATTCTATACTAATGGGGGGCGCTGCACTGAGGGGGATTCTATACTAATGGGGGGTGCTGCACTGAGGGGGATTTTATACTAATGGGGGCGCTGCACTGAGGGGGATTCTATACTAATGGGGGGCTCTGCACTGGGGGGGATTCTATACTAATGGGGGGCGCTGCACTGGGGGATTCTATACTAATGGGGGCTCTGCACTGGGGGGATTCTATACTAATGGGGGGCTCTGCACTGAAGGGGATTCTATACTAATGGGGGGCGCTGCACTGGGGGATTCTATACTAATGGGGGCTCTGCACTGGGGGGGATTCTATACTAATGGGGGCTCTGCACTGAGGGGGATTCTATACTAATGGGGGGCGCTGCACTTAGGGGGATTCTATACTAATGGGGGGCTCTACACTGAGGGGGATTCTATACTAATGGGGGGCGCTGCACTGAGGGGGATTCTATACTAATGGGGGGCGCTGCACTGGGGGATTCTATACTAATAGGGGCTCTGCACTGGGGGGATTCTATACTAATGGGGGGCGCTGCACTGAGGGGGATTCTATACTAATGGGGGGTGCTGCACTGAGGGGGATTCTATACTAATGGGGGGGCGCTGCACTGAGGGGGATTTTATACTAATGGGGGGCGCTGCACTGAGGGGGATTCTATACTAATGGGGGGCTCTGCACTGAGGGGGATTCTATACTAATGGGGGGCGCTGCACTGGGGGATTCTATACTAATGGGGGCTCTGCACTGGGGGGATTCTATACTAATGGGGGGCTCTGCACTGAGGGGGATTCTATTCAAATGGGGGGCTCTGCACTGAGGGGGATTCTATACTAATGGGGGCTCTGCACTGAGGGGGATTCTATACTAATGGGGGGCTCTGCACTGAGGGGGATTCTATACTAATGGGGGGCTCTGCACTGAGGGGGATTCTATACTAATGGGGGGCTCTGCACTGAGGGGGATTCTATACTAATGGGGGGCTCTGCACTGAGGGGGGATTCTATACTAATGGGGGGCTCTGCACTGAGGGGGATTCTATACTAATGGGGGGGCTCTGCACTGAGGGGGATTCTATACTAATGGGGGGCGCTGCACTGGGGGATTCTATACTAATGGGGGCTCTGCACTGGGGGGGATTCTATACTAATGGGGGGCGCTGCACTGAGGGGGATTCTATACTAATGGGGGGCGCTGCACTGAGGGGGATTCTATACTAATGGGGGGCACTGCACTGGGGGATTCTATACTAATGGGGGCTCTGCACTGGGGGGATTCTATACTAATGGGGGGCTCTGCACTGAGGGGGATTCTATACAAATGGGGGGCTCTGCACTGAGGGGGATTCTATACTAATGGGGGGCTCTGCACTGAGGGGGATTCTATACTAATGGGGGGCTCTGCACTGAGGGGGATTCTATACTAATGGGGGGCTCTGCACTGAGGGGGATTCTATACTAATGGGGGGCTCTGCACTGAGGGGGATGTCTATACTAATGGGGGGCTCTGCACTGAGGGGGATGTCTATACTAATGGGGGCTCTGCACTGAGGGGGATTCTATACAAATGGGGGGCTCTGCACTGAGGGGGGAATCTATACTAATGGGGGGTCTGCACTAAGGGGGGATTCTATACTAATGGGGGGCTCTGCACTGAGGGGGGGATTTTATACTGATGGGGGAGTCTGCACTGACGGGGGATTCTATACTGATGGGGGTCAGCACTGGGGGGGGTGTATGTACTGATGGGGCGGTCTGCACTGAGGTGGGAGGTTGATACTGATGGAGGGGGGTCTGCAGACTCTGTACTGAGGGAGTGTTTCTGTACTGATGGGAGGTCTGTACTGAGGGAGGGGGTCAGTACTTAGTGGGGGGTCTATACTGAGGAAAGGGGGTCTGAACTGAGCGGGGGTCTGTACTGATGGAGGGGGTCTGTACTGAGGGAGGGGAGTCTGTACTTAGTGGGGGGGTCTATATTGGTGGAAGGGGGTCTGTACTGAGGGAGGGGGGCTATATTGATGGAGTGGGGTCTGTAGTTAGTGGAGGGGGGTCTGTACTGAGGTAGTGGGTGGAGGGGGGTGACACCAATTTTTTTGGCACCGGGTGACACCAACCCTAGTGACGCCACTGATGTAAACTGACCACGGTGTAAGGGCTCAGCAGCCATGATGAACTGTGGTCAGTTTACAGGGGGAGGGCAGAACCTGGCAGGATCAGCCAGGTATTTCAAGTGATACAGGGGGTCAAATTACACAGCACAAGCACTATGCTGTATAACATGCATGAAAGGAACAGGATCCTTTTTTTTTTTTAGGGTTACAGACACCATTAATGTATTTTTTCATTAATGTTGTTAGTACTTATGTTACATAAACATGTAAACATGAAGTAAATAATATTTGTTTGCCCTATACAAAATAACTAATTGAGGAAGTGGTTGGTGCAGTTCATGTTTGGGCAGGCACAGCAGCCTATTCATTTTCAAGGGCTGCTGTACCTGCATTTTCCGCAGGAAAATGAACCCCCTTTTTTTTTTTGCATGGTGCTTTGGTACTATGCAGTTTCACGCACCCAAAAATGTGCCATGTTTTCTTATGTGGGAGGGGTTATTAAGAATTAATGGCATCCCGTGCATCTGCTAAAGGGCAGAGCATTTTGGCTGTGGGTGGCTGACTGTGGTGGAAATGCGTGCTACAATGTGAACCTATTATAAACCTACCTTTGAAGTGGCACATCTGTACAATATACTACATAAAAAGTGACATTTACAAAGTAAAAAACGCCAGCAAATTACAATTCCATTCTGTTTGTCAACAAATGGCTAGAGATACCCTCCAACATCTATACCAGATCCTTATCAAGAAAGAGGGTCCAGTATGGATTTAAGGGGTGTGTCCTATGCAAAAAAAAAAAAAAAAACAGCATGTGCTCTTCCAAAAATCTAAACCATACCCTTATCCAAAATTGCAGTCTGTTTGACCAGGAAATGGGAGACAGAGAGCATGGAGCAAAACACCTTGTCCTCATGTTGGTGAAGACCAGGACCTCATCCCCACATCCCTGGCCTTGTGGATGTGAGAGTATGTGGGAAAACATATAAAAATTTGGAAGTCCCCCTTAAAACAAGAGGGTTCCCAGACATCTCCCCCTCTTTGTGTGTGAGAAAATAGTAAATAGTACCCCTGGTTACTGTCCTACAATTCCTCACAAATGAAATGTTCCACAGTGATCCTTTCCTGACAATCCACTCACCATGCATAATAACAAATCTTCAATACTGTCATTTATAGCATGATAGTGGTGGACACTCAGGATCCTAATTGGTTAATGATGTCAGTCATCATCTTTTGCCTAACTGTTTACATTCAGTTGAACAGGGCAAGGGATGCATCCTTGGTTGCTAGGAAGTTTGCTCTTCTGGGCGGATGAGTAGGCCATTTACAGTAGTTCACTCATTCACCAAAGTGTGGGCAATCAAAGTTTGGGGTGAAGCAAGTGGAATTGTTACACAAAACTTAACTACAACAATTGATTATAGCGGCCAGCACTTTATTTATAATGACCAAGCAGATTGGGGGATCTGCTTTTAGTTCCTACTGTTTCATCAGACTGATCAACTGACTTATACTCACCAGTATCTGAACACATTGATGAGTTGGACCTGACATACCCTGTATTGTGGGTCTCTGTCACGTCATTCCTTCCCACTGTGATTAGTTATACAAGCTTGTACAATTTACATCCGATTCTACCCACCCTCAATACATGCCCACCTTTATGGCACTTCAACTTGTGTGTTTCTTTGTCTCACCTTTGTCCCATTTTCTTCCCATCTTGACACCTCATGACCCCTTTTCCAGCACCCATGCATTTTTCAGTACACTATCACACACACCCATCTCTCACACATACACGGTTGGATTTTGTTTTTTGCCTATGTTTTTGCTTTCACTGCTTTTTGATTGTTTTATTTGGCCCCTTGCACTGCACCTTCCCATTTCCCCACCCCCATGCTTCCCTTCCACTCACATGCATCACCCCACCTGCACTATCCTCACACTTCACTTATCTGTTCCCTTTTTTCCCCTGGATCTTTTCCTCTTAAGCCTTTTTTCCTTCACTCCCTGATCTTTTTTTCCCATTCTCCCCTTAACCATCCCCCCCCCTCCTTCCCGTTCTTTCTTTCCCATCCCCTTCCTTTCCCCTGGTTTTTTTTTTTTTTTTTTTCCCTAATAGTCTGCCCGTCCCCTTCTTTCCTCACATGTTCTCCCCACACTTGCCTTTTTCTTTATATTCCTATATTTTCACCCTACTTCGTCACTTGTTTCACGGCCAACACATAGACACCACTATTTACCTATTACATTACATATTCTGATATACTGATATCTATATGCAGTCCTACTTACCCTTGTTAACCCCTTCCCCTCCCCCCCTTTTGTTACCATCATCACTATAGGAATATTCATACATCGCTGACCCCAAGCACAGACAACATCCAACAAATATTTAATTAAATAAATTACAGAGTTATCTCTTTTTTTCAAAAAATGACACATGATACATATATCTCTATCCGTGCTAAACTGAACGCACTGATGGTACAGTTGTCTGTTATTTGATGCTTTGGCTGCAGGTCTCGCTCGCTTGCCCATACGCTCCTCCCCAGTTTTGGGAAATATCCACTTGGTGTGACTCCTTGTAAGACACGCATGGACGATTAACCCCCCCTTTTCCCCTGTTGACGTGGTGGACGGCCGGGGACTCTTGTCGGGACCCGGTGGGGGAGACGTCGGAGAACTATAAGCTCAGGAGAAATTGCTCAAACACAATGTGATTGGTAATTATACTGTTAAACATATATATATTATATTGTATTTTTATGGTCACATCCATGAATTCTAATACGCAAATTTTGTCACAGCGCCTCAATCCTCTGAAGATGACCCAACGGGGTCGAAACGCGTCAGGATTATCATCCTATTTTAGCGCTTGATCATTGTATAATACTTGTGCCAGCTTCATTTGTGTTATCTCCTGTAGCACAGCTCCTATTTTAACCATTATGGTTAAGTTCCATTAATAAAAAAACTCTTTCAAGTAACAACCTATTATTTTCATAATTTTTTGCTGCTTTAAAACCCCACGGGGGATACCTTCTTTTTCTTTTTGACATTAATCGGGGTGTGCAGCACTTTATATCTTCTCAGTATGTGTCTCTCCCCTTTTAACAATTGATTATAGATTTAGTATTTTATGTAGGTCATGAGACAGACATCTATTTGGTTCTTTTGAGCAGAAACAGCATTTTTCATGAGTGGGAATGGATGTATTTTTAATTCAATTTATCATGATATAATTTTTTTATTTTTTAACCTTGCTTTCTTTTTCTTCTATTCATTCTTACATCAAGAATTTTTTTTTTTTATATTATTTCTTGATGACTGGCCCACAGTGGACCAGGCTGGCATGTACAGGCCTTAATCCAGTGATGTGTTTATTAGAAATTAATTTATTATAATTTTAAATGTCACCAGCATATTGCAATCTGTCTTGATATCAGCCTCTTGTTATGCCCTGTACAGCAGCAATAAAGCCTGGTATACAACAGTGGGTTAAACGAAAAAAAAAACTGTCAGCTCTGGCAGGAGCCGCTTTACTAACAATGCAAAGTAAGTACAGCGATCTCCCACACTGAGCAGTTGTGTTCTGACAGGGGGGCCTCAATCCCCCCCAGAACACTCTGATCAGCTCTCTCTGTCATTGGCTGAGAGCACTGATCGGGAGTCGGTTGGCTGCTGGTTTTCCAGCATGCTTATCCGACAGAAGCTGGTCAAATGGCCGGTTTCTATTGGACAGGGTGGCATAAACATGGGCCGAATGTTGTACTTTTTTTTTGAACCGGCCGATGTCTCCCGACATTCAGCCTGTGTGTACGGGGCTTTAGACTGGGAAAGAGATGATCAGTACTCATAGTAATATCTGTATGTTTCCTTACAGAGAGATATAACATCATCAGTACGATGCTTCTCGCTCCTTGTCCTCTCACAATCTAGGGGCAGGGAGGTAACCAAGCTGTACAGCTTACTGCAGGAGGAAAAGATGGGTCGTCAGGTAGGTTGTGCTGTCTGGTAGGGCAGTGTAAATCTAATGGCTGCTTGGAAAAAAGTTACAAATCCACCTCAAGCTAATGGAGATTGTCCTATCATTAGTATTACTTTAAAGGGACTTTTCAGAATAGAAATATTGGATCTGCCTGCTTTGATAAAAATAATAATTTATTCTAAGTAATTATTAACCAAGTAGAAGAGAACAAGAAGACCTGGACAGCCGTACACCGGAATGGATAAATCCGTCTTTTTATTCAAAATACAGGATCATGGGGTACACAAAACACGACTGTGGGGTGGCACAAGAATAGCTGACGTGTTTCACACTTACACCAAATGCTTGAGAAAGCACTTGGTGTAAGTGCGAAACGCGTCAGCTATTCTTGTACCA
Organism: Aquarana catesbeiana; assembly: GCF_042186555.1. Lineage (NCBI taxonomy): Eukaryota > Metazoa > Chordata > Amphibia > Anura > Ranidae > Aquarana > Aquarana catesbeiana. The sequence goes on along the minus strand of NC_133324.1, from coordinate 714,356,826 downwards.
CCCCACAGTCGTGTTTTGCGTACCCCATGATCCTGTATTTCGAATAAAAAGATGGATTTATCCATTCCGGTGTGCGGCTGTCCAGGTCTTCTTGTTCTCTTCTACTTGCATCAGCATTTAGCCAGCACCTGGGGCTCTTCTCTTCCTGGAGGTAATGAGACACAAGCACTCTGGTTTAAGCCCCTCTTTGAGCGGAGGATCCCACATCATCTTGTTTAATTACTAACCAACATAATGTTTGAACAGCAGTTAAGGATGACAGTTCAAATAACCTACAAATTAAAGGAATCTCACATATTTCTAGCCTGACAGTTTTCCTTTAAGACTGTCTAATATTTGAAAATTATTATCTATAAGTCCATGTTGGTTATTAACCTTGACATATAATATAGAATATCAGCCCTTTTTCTGAATTGCTTGATTACTATGATTTCTATAGTCTTCAATTGTATAAATTTTATCAGGCCAGTATCTGTTGTTGCACTGAAAAAAAAAAAAAAGTTTTCTATTTTTCCAAACCTTCATGTTAACTCATTGAAAATATAAATCTTTGGAATTTCCTCCCTTCTGTTGTAGTAGCTGAAACCTTTAAAATTGGGTTCAGAGGTCTTTCACCCTTTGCTGAACAAGACTATGTTTTCCTGACTTCAAGCATAGCACCTCGATCTTTTTTCCCTGTGCACTTTGACCAGGGCTTAGAAAATGATAAATGTCAAAGAGATTTAGGAAATGCTCCCACTGAGTAGAAAAGAATGAACTGCTGTTGTATCGGTTTTGTTGTCAACGTTCCTGAATAGTACAGTCTGTGCAAAGGCCAAGAAAGGATTTCTGCTTTTTAAAGCTGCTTGTGTTAAGCCAGAGGCATAACTTGAGGTATAAACATTTCTACAAAAGACTTGTTTGCCTTTTAACAAGTCTAAATTTAGATATAATATGCATTATGGGATATTGGATTTACTCTAGGTTTTGGCTGTTAATAATTTTTTGACACCAGTATATAAATATGTTCCCTGTAGCATAATTTCAGGGACGGTACAGCTGTAATGGGGTTCAAACAATAATATAAACCACTCCTTGTTTTAATTAAGTGTTCTTGCATAGCAAAACCACTTACTGTTATCTCACATATATATTATTATTCTTATTATAGCCAAATTTACCACCCTAACTCCTCCCACAGCTTTTACACTACATAGACAGTAATATACCGAAACGTGCGGATTGTTCTTGATTGGTGTGCTATTACTTTGTGGAACATTTCGCCAAATGGTTCACGAAATATCAACGTTTTTCCTTCGAAATTGGTCCCATAGGAATGAATGGTGAAATGTTCAAAACTAGAGTGGGAGGTGACAAAAGCTGACAGCCGCATGATCAGCCAAAACATTATGACCACAACATGATCAGCCAAAACATTATGACCACCCCATGATCAGCCAAATAATTTAAAACCACCCCATTATCAGCCAAAACATTATGACCACAACATGATCAGCCAAAATATTATGACCACCCCATGATCAGCCAAAACATTATGACCACCCCATGAAAAAATAAATAAATAAATAAAATAAAAAAAAATAATAATTTTTGAAAAAAATAATTTTTGAAAAAAAAATAATTTTTGAAAAAAAAAATTGAAAAAAAAAAACATTTTTGAAAAATACAATCATTTTTGAAAAAAAATAATTTTTGAAAAAAAAAAAAAAAATCATTTTTTGAAAAAACAATCATTTTTGAAAAAAAGTTCAGCTCTTTCAGCTAATGATGGGACTTACTTTACTGTTTTACTACTATTTATACTTTTTAAAATATCAAGCTTTTTAACACTTTTCACAGTTACTCCAGCCACTCCAACCACACAACAGTCACTCAAGCCACTCCACCCAGTTACTCCACCCACTCCAGTTGTAGACTACTGTAGGTGGAGGCAAGAAAACTTCACACAATTTCCCCAGAAATTGTAGCTTTTCTAGTTATGTTATATTATTTCCTTTTTTGTATTTTCCAACATTGGGCTTACCATATTTATCGGCATATAACACGCACAGGCGTATAACACACACCTTCATTTTAGGAGGGAACTTTCAGGAAAAAACCTTAAATTTGAAATAAAGAACTTTAAAGCAAAATTAGGGTCAATGCCCATCAATGCAGCCTCACCATTACCCATATGCAGCCTCACCATTGCCCATCTGCAGCCTGATCAATGCCATCTGCAGCCTCACAATTGCCCATCATTGCAGTTTGATCAATGCCCATCTGCAGCCTCACCATTGCCATCAATGCAGCCTGATCAATGCCCATATGCAGCCTCACCATTGCCATGAATGCAGCCTGATCAATGCCCATCTGCAGCCTCACCCCAGATTACTGCTACCTTGGAGGAGACAGGGAAGGGGGCGGTATGAGTGCTGTCAGATTACATACAGTGAAAATCTCCTGTTTACTTGACGACCTCACTAACCACTTGCCGACCATCCGCCGCAGTTGTACTGCGGCAGAATGGCATGGCTGGGCAAAACAACGTTATGTAACATTGCTTCGTCCTGTGGCCACTAGCTTCGCCTGCTCGCCCACGGAGCCGATGCGTGTGCCCAGTGGTAGCGATCACCGCTGGGCTCCCATGATCACTCGGGGCACACGGAGAACTGGGATCTGTGTGTGTAAACACATAGTTTCTGGTTCTCTGAGGGGAGAAGTGACAGATCATCTGTTCATACAGAGTATGAACAGTGATCTATCATCTCCCCTAGACAGTCCCCTCCCCCCTTCAGTTAGAACACACAATAGGGAACACATTAACCCCTTGATTGCCTCCTAGTGGTTAACCCCTTCACTGCCAGTGACATTTTTACAGTAATCAATGCATTTTCATGGCACTGATCGCTGTAAAAATGCCAATGGTCCCAAAAGTATATTGTCCGACATGTCCGCCATAATGTCGCAGTCCTGATAAAAATCGCAGATCGTCGCCATTACTAGTGAAAAAAAAATTATTAATAAAAATGCAATAAAACTATCCCCTATTTTGTAGACGCTATAACTTTTACGCAAACCAATATACACTTATTGCGATTTTTTTACCAAAAATATGTAGAAGAATACACATATCGGCCTAAACTGAGGAAAAAATCATTTTTATATATATTTTTGGGGGATATTTATTATAGCAAAAAGTAAAAAATATTGCGTTTTTTTCAAAATTGTCGCTCTTTTTTTGTTTATAGAGCAAAAAATAAAAACCGCATAGGTGATAAAATACCACCAAAAGAGAGCTCTACATGTGGGGAAAAAAAAGTCAATTTTGTTTGGGTGCAATGGCGCACGACCGCGCAATTGTCAGTTAAATTGACGCAGTGCGAATCACAAAAAGTGCTCTGGTCAGGAAGGGGTTAAAATCTTCTGGGGCTGAAGTGGTTAATACAAAGTCCCGCCTCCTGGACCGGTTTCTATAATAGACAGAACACTGGTCCAATGCCGGCCAGAAGATGGGACTTCCTATTACAGAGGCCGCTGAGTAAACAGGAGATTCTCGCTGAATGTAATCTGACGGCGCTCGTCCCGCCCCCCTCCCCATTCCCTCCTAGGCAGCCCAAATTGCAGTATTGGCATATAACGCACACACACTATTTACACCCGATTTTCAGGGTGAAAAGGTGCGTGTTATACGCCAATAAATACAGTAATTTAACATTATATTCTGTATTACTTAATTCTATCATTTCAAAGAATACATCTTCCCCTCACTCCCATGCAGCTCCAATTAGCTGCCGAGAATAGGAGAAGCCATCTTGTATCATTTACTAGTTACTTAATTCACAGCTGACACAGGCATGGGGCTTTCCCCATGTGGCAGAGATGGTGCTTAGTGATTGTCCCAGTGCATTGCATAAAATGCTCCTATATACCTGGAAGTACTTTGTATTTTCTTCTAGGTATTTATTCCCTGCAGTTAAATGGAGCCAGGAAAACAAAGTTGCTTTTTGAAGAAATAAAATCTTCTGCTTTAACTTGTTTAGGGAATGCACATTTTTTTTAACCCCTTTACTGCCAAGACATGTGTCATGTGGCAGTGGAGAAAGGGAGGGTTACAGACACACTGTAACCAAGGTCAGGAAAAGAGGGGGGCAAAAGGGACGGCTGCCCCTGGCGCCGGTAATATGTGTGGTTGTGGGGCTGCCAAACAGAGAATTCCTGCCACTACAAACTGACAGGTGTAGTGATGGCAGCATCACTACTCCTGGCAGCTCAGCGAGGGATGTCACAAGCAGAATCTGGAGAGCAGAAGAGAGCCGGAAGGAGGTGTTCTCTCTCCCCTCCAGCTGTTCCTCCTGAGTCCTGATGCTGCTGATTGTTTCTGCATTGGGACCTGTAAAGTCCCAAACCTGTATACAACGCTCCAAAAATGCCCCTGCCCATTGCAATGAATGGGCAGTGCTTCCGAAACACTTTCAGGCACTTCCGGAGCACTGCCCATTCATTACAATGGGCAGGGGCATTTTGGGACCACTTTAATACAGCGCTCACAAACAGCCCCAAAGATGCTGCTTGTAGGACTTTTCCGAACGTCCCGCAAGCGCACCGCCCCAGTGTGAAAGCACCCATTGTAATGAATGGGAGGCAGTATTCAGGCGCTTTACAGGTGCTATTTCTAGCACCAAAACGCCTGAAAACTGCTTCAGTGTGAAAGGGATCTAGCTAACGGAGTACTAATTGCCATAACAGGGGAGTTTTTAACCCCTTCTTTGGGGTTAAAAGAGGCCTGCTAGCGGCCGAAAAGTGCAGCTTAAACGTCTCGTATTAGCAGTGCTTTAGCGCAAATGCGGCCGTGGCCTCAGTGTGAAAAGGGTCTTAGTGGAGAGCAGGGAGACACTGGGTGTCTTAATAGACCCCTGATGTCTCAATAAAGAAAATCGGTCAAAGTAAACATGCTCTCACATAAGGAACTATTAGCCCCCAGTGTGACAGCAAAAAATTAAGTGAAAAAAGTGTAAAAGAATTAGAGGCACACCTAAGCAGGTACACTCCACCCCTCCCCCCCGAAAAAAAAACATTGATTGCACTACACATGCTACATATTGTTGCACATAAGATATATGCAGCAATGCTGACCAGATGACCTGTGAGTGCTTTGAAAGTGTTGTCTGTGAAAAATTTAGAGTACAAAAGTTCATCACTATTTCACAGATGCACACAATTTTCTTGTTCAATGTTTTTATAAAAGTTTCAGTAGAGACACTACAGAAGAGAGACAGTGTTAGCCATACATTAGATCATTGTAGACAGGTTCACATGAAAGTGTATTGTTGTGTCAGAACATTTGGGGTTAAAAGAATGTATATTCATATATATATATAGGCCTTTATATTGTATATTTTTCAAATGAACATGAGAGGAGCCATTTTGGCTTTAAAGTTGAATTAGAGTTCATAGCCCATGAATAGGCATTGTGGCAAGAGTTGTTTTCTTTCTTACAGGGAGGCTATGTAAGATCTGTCTGTACCATTATCCCAAGTTGTATATCTCTTGTCCTTGACACTTATAGATAAGGGAAGTTGGTACAAACTTACACAGCCTGCAAAACTAAATAGTATTTTCAAGAACAAACCACGTAACAAAAAGGGCTTATCCACAAATTATATATTTTAAATAATAATGTTTCTTTTATACATCTTTACAATGTATCTTTATTGGGTAACATTATATAAACCTGTTTACTACACATATATTATTAAAAGGTTGCAAATATGGTATCTTATTTAGGAAACCATTCATGAATAACGGTTAGGCTTATCGTAAGAATCTTGACTTCACTTTCATGGCATTTACAGCCCCAGTTAATTGTGTGGGGTATATTTTCTCATACACATATATTTTAAGAAGCGCCTGGACGGCTGGGGATATTGACACTTGATTGTCAACCATTAGACAATTAGTGGTGTTTTGCTAAGCCAAGGTCAGAAGGTTATGTCAATCACATTAAAAGTAATTTCTGATCCAACACCGCCCCTAAGAGGCTGAAATTGGTAATTATTCAAAATGGCGTTGGTCTTGGTTGTCAAGGTAACATATAAACTCCATCGTCATATGACATCATCCATTACATAGTAATGAGACCCACACCCACTTTTGGGGTGAGATAAAAAGGAGAGACAGATAGTCGGAAAGGGAGAGCTATGGGAAGAGAGCTATGGGAAGATCTGGAGGAGCTCTGAGGATGACTGGACGGGTCTGTCTCTAAAGTGGAAAGAAGTCTCTTTTGGGACTTGCTTCTCAAACTGACAGAATTCTTAAAGACCTGGTAAAGTATTAATCTTTCCAATGTATACCTTTTTAGGTAATTGAAGTTTGGTTGAGCATATTCTTGACTAATCCAATCCATTGTTAGTGCTGCTTTGGAGTGAAATGAATTCTAACTGCAGTATGAATTTGTTTTGCTTCTAAACCAAGGGAGATACATATATATCGTTATATCTCATAATACTGACTTCAAAGTTTTAGAATTGGATTGGTTATGGTATGTGTTAAACCATTGATTCATTCTAAATCTAAAATATAAGCTTTGATCAAATTATCAAGCTGTGCACAATATAACAATTTTTGTTTGTGCATTTAAGAGTGTTATAAGAAGGTCTGTTGGTTTTGAGAAGAGATCACATCATAGTATTAAGGTAAACAATATTTGTTTACACAAGTCCGTGAAGTCACGGAAGGCTATTCACAAGTTACCAAGTCTTAATATACAAGTATCATTTAAGTATTGAAATGTGGTATTTTGTTATAAGAAACTGAATAAGAGAACTGTGAATATTATCTGAACCATCATTTATCTTTGATATGTAGAAGTATATCCATTTATTTGTTTTATCACAAAATATACCTGATATTTAATTTGCACTTTATTTTTAGTTAATAAATATATATTCTTGAACAACATCATTTGTATCACTTGTCTTCAAAATAGCACGGATAAACGAACTTGAATTTCTTGTTGGTATTGGTAGAAAATTGTAAATCTCCCAAATCAAAGATTTGCATATTTTCATAATTACAATACTGTTTTATTATTTCAGTATAAACATTCTGACAGTTGGCAAAACCATAGTAGTAAACATGTGGGAACAACGTATTCTATTCCAAGAGTTAAGCAGAAGGTGGGGTCATTGACCAGCACCCCCAGACACCCCATTTGGAGACATGCTGTGTCATGGGGGGAGGACAACTTGCCCTACCTGAGATGTCGGAAGTTTTATTAGTATGAATAAGTGTATATAAATATGTGTGGTTGAGTGTAGATAAACAAACGTTCAAGTATGGACTAAACATGTGTGAGAAACATTAGAATAGCCAGCATCAGTGAGCTAGGAGAAGGTTGCGCCCTTGGGGAAAGGCAGATAATTTATTCAGTCTATGGATGCAATTCCAGAGAACCAATAAACGAACGTGTATAGTACATTTGTTAACTGCAAAGAAACCGTAATTAAAAACATACACTTAAAGTTTAACAATGCTTTAAGCTTGACCTGGTGATAAGTTTAACTATAGAAATAAGTTGTAGAATGTCAACTACCTACTGGAAAGGGGAGGTAGGATATTTAGAAGAGAGAATAGGGTAAAGAGGGGAGAAAGAGAAGATTGGTAGGGAGGTAGGGTGGGGGGAGTGGAGAGGGTGAGTGATGGTGTGAGGTCCCAGGTTTTTCTAGTTTGTATCAGTCGTATTGGACAAGAGATACATTGGAGAGGATGCCTCTTTTGGGAGTAAAAGTTATTCCTCAAAACTGGGTGGGAGAAAGTGTGTCGTCCAAGGGGACCAAAGGGCTTCGTATTTGGCAACCTTGTCAGATATGACTGCCTCTATTTTTGCATGGATCATCGCTTGTGTGACTTGTTTTTGACCGCAAGGACACAGAGGTTGGAAGTATTCCAGGATTTAGCAATGATTTGTTTGGTTGCTGTTGTGACCTGCAAGAGGCGTTTGAACTGGCATTGGGATAGGTTTGGCGGGTTGAGATTTAAAAGTGCATTAGTTGGGTCAGGTTGCAGAGCTGTATCGAAGAGGGTGGAGAGTATGTTGAACAGGTCGGACCAAAAAGTTGAAAGTGAGATTAGGCCACTTCCGTGCGGGTCGCTATTGCAGGCTTGTTCAATGGACATGGAGAGGGAGAAGGAATCTCTGGGATTTAAGGATGTGAACAAATGTTTTATCTGGAGGTATTGGAAGATTTTGGAGGTTGGACTATCCTTTGATTCCCTGAGGTTGGAAAGGGCTTTATGCCATTGGAAGTTATAAATTTATGGGCTTGGATGAGGTTAGTGGAGGACCATTTGTGAAAGGAGGACGGTGAGGTCCAGGCTGGGTAGAATAAAGGGTTGTGTAGGAAGGAGAGCATGGGGTTATGAGCAGATTGAAGTGAGTGCTTGGTCTTAAGACAGTCCCAGAGAGAGAGTGAGTGGTGTGACTGGGTTATGTATTGTGCGATGATCGGAGGGGTGAGGCCAGAGAAGGTTTGTGACAGAGAGGGGGTCACATTTAATGCATTCCAGGGCCACCCAAAGGGGTATTTTAGTGGTGGATTAGTACTTAGGCAGTTGGGCAAGTTGAGCAGCATAGTAGTACTTTGTGAAGCGTGAAAGGCCTAGGCCCCCCTGATCTTTGCTAGGTAGAGGGTAGAGTGTGGAATCCGGGATTTAATGGTGTGCCAGATATAGGAAGATGTTGTTCTCTGTAGTATGCCTAGTAGCCTGGAACCAGGATGGATTATATTTTAGGGAGAATAGTCATTTTGATCACAGTTATTCTACCCATCCAGGTGAGTTGGAGATGAGACCATTTGCTGAAGAGGCTGGTGAGGTGGGAAAGCATCGGAGGATAATTGGCTGAGTAAAGGTCTGATGGGTTAGCTGTGAGCTTAATTCTTAGGTACGTGATGTTGTGGATAGACCAGGGGAAAGGGAGGGAGGTTTGTAGATGCATCAGGTCGGCAGTAGGGATGGAGATGCTTAGGGCTTTGGACTTTCTCGGATTGACTTGTAGGTCGGAGATTTGGGCAAAGTCTTTCAGGAGTTTAAGAAGGTTGGGTGTGGAGGTCAGTGGAGATGACATGAAGAGTAGGACATTGTCTGCAAACAGACACAATGAATGATGATGGCCACCTACTTCTAGTCCTTTAATATTATAGTTATCACAAATCAACTGGGCTAGGCTGATGAGAGGAGTAGGGGTGTGGTACATGTGGGGAGGAAGATATGGCCGATACGTTAGAATGTTTTGTAAGGATGGGAATAGAATGTGTATTGATGTTGGGCTGGGTTTTGCTCATGCCAGGAATCAACTAGGGAATGGCGATGTAAGAGGTGTTGGAAGCTGAGTTTTGTAGAACTAGGAAGGTGGGATTGAGGAGATTTGTCAAGGAAGAGGTATAGGGACTGATTAGAGTCTCTGCAGAGGAGGAGTGTGCCATTTTTGTGAGAGTCAACTACACTTAGCAAATGGGAAAGAAATGGTAGGGGTTTAGAGTTTGGTGCGTAGTAGGATACTACTGTTACTTTGGAGTCAAGCACCTTTCCGGATACAATGACATAGTGGCCTTCTGGGTCCTTGATTTCAGCCAGGGGTGTGAGGGGAGTGGAGAGGTGGAAGGCCATAAGAACTCCTCTACTTTTAGAGTTGGCTGAAGCTGTATATACTTGTGGGTATGCTTGGTTGAAGAATTTAGGTGTGGATCGGAGAGTGAAATGAGTCTCTTGCAGGCACACAACATGTGCCTTAGTGGTGGTAAAAGTTTTCAAGGCTTTGGTCTGTTTCTGTGGCGAGTTTAGCCCTTGTACATTGAGTGTTAGTATATTTAGGGGTCCCATTGTGAGGTTAGGCATGTGTTATGGTTGTGATTATGTCTAGGAATGGAGTTTACTGGGCAACACCTGGGGGGGGGGGGGGCAGGAAAGAAGAGTAATGAAGTAACCCGTAGTATACTACAAATAGTAACAAATGGCAAAAACATAAATATGTAAAATATGGGTGTATGGTGTATGGTTTAAGGGGGTTAAATTGTCTAGTGCTAAGATTTGTGAGCATGGGAGGGGTTCAAGAAGCTTTGGGCTCCATGGGATCACAGGATCCCATTTTCAAACAAACATATTAGTAAATATTAGTATTAGTAAAAGCCCATTACTATCATAAAGCATAGAGTGATTGTAGCACATGAGGTTCAGATCTTGTATGATTTTCATAAATACACATGATGATAGATGGAGAAGTATAAAATGGATCATATCCCAATGTGTAGGCCCCGTGGTGGGGAACCGCGTCCATCAGGTAAATATCAGGATCTGCGACCTGAAGGTGCCAGGCGGTGAAATCTCCGTATATGTTGGAGTAGGTTCATTCCATTGAGACCAGCTGTTGTGGGGCTGGGGAGGCAAACCGTCCAAGTTTGTGTGAGTTGGCTTGGTCCTGAGCTTGTGTGGAGTTTTGTGACTTCTGGGTTAAACAGGAGGCTGATCGGCGCAGAGTAGAATTTTCCTGTGGTGCATCTGGGGGTAAAAGGTGGAGTTGTCATAGGGTAGCTTGGAGGTCTTCAGGATATCTGCATATGTAGTTACGGTTTTGGTATGAGAAGCGGACAGAGAATGGAAAGCCCCACCTATAGGTGACATAGGTGCTATTTCAGAACTTGGAGATGTGGTTTCAATGCTCTCCTCTTAGCTATGGTAAGTTGGAGAAGGTCTTGAAAAAGCTGATAAGAGTGACCTTGAAAAACAAGTATCTCTTTGTTGCGGGCCGTGGCCAGAAGTTGCTCTTTAGCGCAAAAAAGTGTAATTTAGCTATGTTGTCCAATGGCGGGCCTTCTGCTTGGCGGGGAGTCAGGGCACAGTGAACTCTGCATCTCAGACATTCCAATCAGGCGTTCGATTGGAATGTCTGGGGCTAGCTCCTGGAAGAGGGCTGTAACTGTGGACTGCATATCTAGTACGGATTCAGGGGGGCCATGGATATGGATGTTTTCGCCTAGCCCTGTTCTCGAAGTCTTCCAGGCGTGTTTGAAGTGTGAGGGTTTTCATCCCTGAGAGCCTTAAATTCTTCAGAGTGGTTATCAGTGAACATATCTAGCTTGTCTGCCCTCTGTTCTAATTCAGCCGTTCTGTGACCCAGTTCTCTAATTTCCCTGGACAGCTTGTCGGTGATATGATCAGACGTTTGTTTGAGTGCTTTTGTCAGCATCTTCTCAAAATGCATTAGCATATCTGCTGGTGGTGAGTCAGAATATGGAGACAGGGAGCATCTCCCAGGTCTGTGTCTGACTCACCGTTGATGAGATGCTGCTTTGCTGAGCGAGGGAAGCGGTATTGTGAGGAGGAAGCTGCCGCCATCTTAGTGGAGGCCCACGCCAGGACATCTCGGATTGTTTTGGGCTTCACTTTGGTGTGGTGGGTCCCACGGAGCATATTGTGTGGTCTAAGCTTGTCCCTGGGTGTTGATCGGGCTGGAGATGAGCGGCGGCGGTGATGTTGGCTGTGAGAGGCCATTTATCCCTTGAGTGGAGCCTCAGGCTTTCATGTCTGCCCTGACGGCTTCACGCATGTGCACGCAATTTTAAGGCTTAATACGTTGGGTATTGGCACAACCTAATGTTTTATATTCTACCAAAAAAAATGGTTGTATATAGCGTTTGTGTGCACTAAAATTAAAGTTAGTGTATTTTCTACTGAAAATTTGTGCTAATATCCCAGAACATATATAAAACGTACATCAGGTTATCAGTGATTCAGTGTCCTTCTGCTACTTCTACATTTTGTCAGCCTGAGCCATAGAAGTAGGTCTGTGGTCAACTGCTATGAAGCATTGTGTAATGACATCTTTAGGATTTATAAAACTGGACAATTTCTATACTCGTTATTAAATTTTCTCCCACCTCAACATTAGACAATAGATCCCCATTTGTCAGTACTAGGTCTAGAATATGATCTTCTTAGGTTGGGCTTTTTATTAACTGCTTCAGAGACACCCCATTTGGTGCCTCCATTAATTTTCTGTGTATTAAATCTAAAGTGCAAACATAAAGAAAATCTAGCTGCTCTTCTATATTTTAGTAAAAGGTATGAGATCTATCCTGTGATATATAATATGATCCCTTTTTTTTCCTCTATGGAGAAAATTATATTAATAATATATGTTTTACTGTGAAATAATTATTACCGTTTGCAGACCACGCACTGTAGCTGTACTGCTACAGTGCGGGTAGCTGTACTGCTACAGTGCGGGTTGGCTCCTCAGAATCATTTATATACTGTATATTTGATTCTGCATTTCCGGGAAGGGGGCATGCGTGCGCCAGCACGACTGTGCTGTAATTCATCACAGCACATGCCGATCACCGGGTCCCAGCCAATGATTGACAGCCAGCAACTGGTTATTGGCTCTGATCTTCCCCGAGCATAGCTTTGTGAGTGTAAAAAACACAGAGCTGTGTTCAGTGACAGGGGAACACCTTGCTTTTTCATTCCCTGCTAAGCAGGGAATGAAAACAACTAGATCCCCAGTAAAAGCAGCACACGGTACACACATAAACACTTGTTAGGCACATATTTAACCCCTTGATTGCTTTAGATGTTAACCCCTTCCTGCCCAGTGTCATTAGTACATGACATTGCATATTATTAGCACTGATCACTAATAATGGAACTGGTGATGTCAGTGGCACTTGGTTAGTTCCCCCCAGCATCAGTTAATGTCAGACTTCTCACCGCACTATCACAGTCCTGTTATAAGTCGCTGATCACCGCCCTTACTAGTATAAATAAAAATAAACAAAAATTCCAGTATACAGTATCTCACAAAAGTGAGTACACCCCTCACATTTTTGTAAATATTTTATTAAAACTTTTTATGTGACAAAACTGACGAAATGACACTTTGCTACATTGTAAAGTAGTGAGTGTACAGCTTGTATAACAGTGTAAATTTGCTGTCCCCTCAAAATAACTCATGCAGTGGTTTAACAGTTCCACTCAGAACAGGCCTCGCCATGGTTGACCAAAGAAGTTGAGTACACGTGCTCAGCGTCATATCCAGAGGTTGTCTTTGGGAAATAGGGAGTATGAGTGGAAGGGGTGGAGGGTCATTCTGTCAGTGCTCAGACCATACACTGCATACTGCATCAAATTAGTCTGCATGGCTGTCGTTCCAGAAGGAAGCCTCTTCTAAATATGATGCACAAGGAAGCTTGCAAACAGTTTGTGAAGACAAGCAGACTAAGGACATAGATTACTAGAACCATGTCCTGTGGTCTGATGAGACCAAGATAAACTTATTTAGTTCAGATGGTGTCAAGCGTGTGGTGTGCGGCGGCAATCAGGTGAGGAGTACAAAGACAAGTTTGTCTTGCCTACAGTCAAGCATGGTGGTGGGAGTGTCATGGCCTGGGGCTGCATGAGTGCTGCTGGCACTGGGAGCTACAGTTCATTGAGGGAACCATGAATGACAACATGTACTGTGACATACTGAAGCAGTGCATGATCCCCTCCCTTTGAAGACTGGACCGCAGGGCAGTATTTCAACATGATAATGACCCCAAACACACCTCCAAGATGACCACTGCCTTTGCTAAAGAAGCTGAGGGGAAAGGTGATGGATTAGCCAAGCATGTCTCCAGACCTAAACCCTATTGAGCATCTGTGGGGCATCCTCAAATGGAAGGTGGAGGAGCGCAAGGTCTCTAACATCCACCAGCTCCATCATAGAGGAGTGGAAGAGGACTCCAGTGGCAACCTTTGAAGCTCTGGTGAACTTCATGCCCAAGAGGGTTAAGGCAGTGCTGGAAAGTAATGGTGGCCATACAAAATATCGACACTTTGGGCCCAATTTGGACATTTTCACTTAGGGGTGTACTCACTTTTGTTGCCAGCGGTTTAGATATTAATGGCTGTGTATTGAGTTATTTTGAGGAGAAAGCAAATTTACACTGTTATACAAGCTGTACACTCACTACTTCAGCGTTGTCACATGAAAAGATATAATAAAATATTTACAATAATGTGAGGGGTGTACTCACTTTTGTATATCCTATAGTTTGTAGACACTATAAATTTCATGCAAGCCAATCAATATACACTTATTTTGATTTTTTTTTTTTAACCAAAGACGCGTAGCAGAATACATTTTGGACAAAATTTATTAAGAGATTTTTATTTATTTATTTATTTATTTATTGTTTTTATGGGATATGTTTCGTAGCAGAAAAAAAAAACCCAGAGGTGATCAAATACCACCAAAAAGAAAACTCTATTTGTGTGAAAAAAATTATATCAGTTTAGTTTTGGTACAGCATTGCATGACCACACCGATATATGTCGGCAAAGTGGCATGGGTGCGCAAAACGATGTACCGTACACCATGCCGTCATCGGCAGCTAGCACGCACGCGCATGCGGACTCGATGTCAGCTGGTGGCTTACGATCGTGGCACGGAGAGGCAGAACAGGGAGATGCCTATGTAAACAAGGCATTTCCCTGTTCTGCCTAGCAACATGACAGGGATCTACTCTCGGAAGAAGTGATCTCTGTAATGTTCTAGTACGCCCACCTCCCTTTACAGTTAGAACACCCTGAGGGAACACACTTAACCCTTTGACATTTACACAGTAACCAGTGCATTTTTATAGCACTGATCGCTGTATAAATGTCAATGGTCCCAAAATAGTGTCAAAAGTGTCCGATCTGTCCGCCACAATGTTGCAGTCATGATAAAAATGGCAGATCGCCGCCTTTACTAATAAAAAAAATAATAATAATGCCAGAAATCTATCCCCTATATTGTAGATGTGATAACGTTTGCGCAAACCAATCATTATATGCTTATTGAGATTGTTTTACCAAAAATATGTAGAAGAATACACATTGGCCTAAACTGAGGAAGAAATTTTTTTTTATATATATTTTTTGGGGATATTTATTATAGCAAAAAGTGCAAAATATTGCTTTTTTTTCAAAATTGTCACTCTTTTTTTGTTTATAGCGCAAAAAATAAAAACCAAAGAGGTGATTAAATACCACCAAAAGAAAGCTCTATTTGTGGGAAAAAAAGGAAATCAATTTTGTTTGGGTACAATGTCGCATGACCGTGCAATTAAAGCGACGCAGTGCCGTAACGCAAAAAGGGCCTGGTAAATCCTTCTGGGGCTGAAGTGGTTAAAGTGCTTTATTTTTGTAAAGCATAGAAAATATTCAGTTTTAGACCTATCACATGTCCCTATAAGACAGGCAAACTGAGCAGAAGTTGTTTTGACAGGTACCTGTCCCCCCCCAAAAAATAAATTAATCAAAAGTGATAGAAAAGGGGGGTAGGTGGAAAAGTGGAACTTTCCCTTTTGAGTGAAGTTTCTCTTTAAGTTTAGTAATCATATCAACCAGTCAAAACTTTTTGTACTAATCTAAATTCAACAGAGTGAATTCTAGGCTACTGTGGATTACTGCTCTTAAGAATTATCCATGTTTATTTATTTAGACCTTTTTTGCTTGGAAACATGTGAGCTTCTTTAGTATACCAAGCACAAAAATTTCCTTTGGCAAGAAATTTATCCCATGAAAAAAAAAAATTCCAGAACAAATTACAGTTGTCGTTATGAGCATTCTTTTGCAATGGCTACATTTCAACACAGCTCAATTTACCCTAGAGAAAGAAATCATAATTTTAGTTATTGCTTGCTAAGGACAACTGAGATATGTTCTGTACTTTTTTTTACCTTTTGATATTGCTTAGTGCACACAGAATTGGTAAACTTCCAAGGAACAGAACAAAAACTTCTGCTTTTAAAGAGAGAAATTTTACCTCGGCCCAAACAAACCCACTTCAGCTAACGCAGCATATGATTTTACTAGGAAAAAGTATTTGGCAAAAGCAACATAACAGATGGAAGCATACTTTTTAAGATATTGATATTTTCATTTTCTATGCTGACAGCTATGATATGGTGAATTTGTTATTCGTCATGCTGAAGTGGAAGAAGAGATACATATATCCCTCTCCAATCTGTTTATTCTTATCAGTTGTATAGAGGCCAAATAATGGACAGGGGCTGTATCTAGGCAACAAGGTTGGACATCCAACTGTTAATAGTGCCAAGTGATCTAGTTTTCAATTTATCCAGCTAAATGGTGACACTAGAGGAATTATATGCATCACACAGTGCTAAATGCACTATTGCCTCAGACCTGAGAATAAAGAATTCACCAAAACATTCATTACAGCTTAGTCAATTTTCTTGACGACAACTTTACAATACGTCCTGGCTAATACTGCGTACACCTGGGCATTTTCTTTTTACTTTAAAATTACTTGTATAATGGTGACTGACCTTAACTTTTGGTCATTTCAAAACATGGGTATAACAAAGGGGCATTTTAACTGAATTAACTGGATATCCTACATAGCATGGCAGCTCAGAAAGGTTTTTTAAGTGCCAGTAACATACTTTAAACAAGAGCTGATCTTTAGATTGATGCATGTTCTATACATTCATTTACAAAACTGGCACTGTATTTTAATTCATTTCACAGCTGACGGCAATCTGCTGCTCAATGTTATTGTCCATTGTCCACGGAGGAAAGGCTGTTTGTTAAATTCCTGAATCCTAAATGTGAATAAGAAGTCAGATGTGTATTGGAAATACAGTTATATCTCAAAGGACTGCAAATCGAAACAGTTATTTATGTATATGTATGAATGTTTTCACATATGAACCACGCACCAAGTTATAATTTGGGTATAGTGACCTCTGTTTTAACATTTCCAGCTTTTTATATCATGCAATATATTATAAGCAGTATATCTGCCTAGAATATTGAATTGTTCAGACATGTTCATTTAGCAAATATACAATAGCTGTTTCTGTATTTGTTGATTGATTTCTAGGCAGTTTTAATAAATGTACTTCAACCCAAAACCTTCTTATTTTCTGTGATGTGTGAAAACTGAATGTGAACCGGATCACCTACAACCTAAATGTATGCCTTGGCCTTGGTGGGTCACAGAGGGCCTAATCTCAAATAGAGATCAGAGAAACTTGAGACGCCTTTGCTAAATCTGATAGAAGTGTGCAGTGTGAAGAGTGACTAGTTCCTCGTTCCTTGCCCCAGAGTTCACCCTGCTCTTCTGTGCTCCTAGGAATGCTGCAGGACACTTCAGGATGGAAAACAGGAAAATATATTTCCAGAGGTGTGTGCAGCTTATTGTATTAAATTTGTATTGTATTTAAATATTATTTTTATTTTTTTTATTTTTTTAGGAGCCCCCTGTTGGGGAACTTTGGTAAAATAACAGGGACCTAAACAGACCCCTGATGTCTCACTTTTGAGCCCTTGAGAAAGGGACTGAGGACAGAGGTTCCCCAGTCTCTTTCTCTGCAGCCAGGAAGCAGGGAGAATCTGTGCAGTAAAGGGTGATTAGGGTGTGCCCAGACACACCTGGCACCCCACGTGCGCACACCTATGTATGTTTCCCAATCTCCTCTGTTT
The DNA here is from genome assembly GCF_042186555.1 of Aquarana catesbeiana. Taxonomy (NCBI): domain Eukaryota; kingdom Metazoa; phylum Chordata; class Amphibia; order Anura; family Ranidae; genus Aquarana; species Aquarana catesbeiana. The sequence continues at coordinate 714,339,312 of NC_133324.1, read as the reverse complement.
AGTCATAACTTGGAAGTGCTCAGGTCCGAACACTACCAAGTTCAGAGATGTCAAGTACCAGCTAGCAGTGGTTACAGAAGGAGCATTGTAGGGGCTCTGTTTTCATAGGCTAGAGGCAACAGAGGCTGAATAGACCACTGGTGTCTTTCAGTTTAGATAATCTTCCCTTCTTAATAGGACAACACAGTGTACAATAGGTAATGCTTTACAAAAAAACAATAACACAATCCTTAACCTCATAGCTTGTAGTTGTTAAATAAAATATACACTTTATTAGTAATATGCTAGACACCTATACAATTAGACTTTTGATTTTACAGGTTTTTCATGTATATTAATAAAATTGATACTTTATGTAACACCAACACATAAATATAGAGAAACAATAATTGTCATGCTAGGGTGTTCCAGCAGGCAAAAGCAATGATACCTGAGACAATAATGGTGTAATCTGGGGGCAATGAACACTATATGTCCAGGTTTCAGGTGAGGAAAGGGTGAAGAAAAATGACACTTTTTATAAAAACAATTAGGATTAGATGTGAAGGTAAATAAATAATATTATCATATGGGGAAGAAATTAGTCCAAAAAAGTCTATAAAACCTGGGTGGTAGCCACAGGAGATAGGAAGCTTGCACAGGAGAGGCAGAACGCTGAAGAGCAGAATAGACTCTGGGATAAACATAAGAAAACAGACAAGCAGTGCCAATCTGAGAATAGCAATGTTAGTAAATAATTTATTCTACCTGAAACCACTGGTACCGCCGGGTACGATGACACTGCGCTCCATGGATGCCGCCCTGGACCCCTGAAACTCATCTGCTGCTTCTAAAGATGTGGCTGTTTTTAACCTCCTTTCAGTGAGTGCAATACTGCTAGAATAAATGTGTTACTAACATTGCTACACTCAGATTGGCGCTGGTTGTCTGTTTTCTTACATAAATATAAATATAGAAAAAATATAGAAACACATACTGTACATTAAAATACACAAAGTAAGGCAGCGTATTCTGATGGTGGGGTGATCGAGCATGGAAAATCGGTATGTCGACTTATGTATAACCACAGTGCCCATACATGGATTGAAATTCAGCAAGTCCCTGCTGAACCAGCAAAATTTTGATCCATCTATGGCCAGCCTTAGAACACATATACATACTCTAAACATCTGTTAAGCAACACTCATTATGTATCTCCACAGACAACAAGCTTTCATCGTGGGCGGAGTTTTTATTTATTTTTTTCCAGGTGCTGGGTTTTGTGATTGATGATGGATTTACATCGGGGGACATTGTTTTTTTATTTTTAATAAAGGAATTGTCAAAAACTGTGTGTGTGTTTTTATTTCTTTTTGACACTTTTTTGGTGAATGGGTAGGGGTACAATGTAGGCCTGGTATAGATTGAGGGGAAACCCCCACGCCATTTTTTTTTTCACATTTTTTGTATTGCCGGCAATGGCTTGCAGCTGGGAAAATGTATTTCAATAAAAGTTTTTTGTTCTTTATGTATGTAAGTTTTGCTGCAGCAGGTTCTATTCATGGTAGAGATGTGCTACTTTACAGGTAGACTAAGGCGACCCCCAGGCACTATATTTAAAGGAATGTCTTATTTTTATTGTTACACTTTAAGCATCATTAAAATCCCTGCTCCTTTAAAAACGATATTTAAAAAAAAAAATTTGCATTGATACTATCAATGCAAGCATTTTATATAAAAAACTATTGTTTTTAAAGAAGCAGTGATTTTATTGATGCTTAAGGTGAAACAATAAAAATGTTCTTTAACCACTTCCTTACCAGGCAAATTCTGACATTTCTCTCCTCCTGTAAAAATCATATTTTTTTTGCTAGAAAATTACATAGAACCCCCAAACATTATATATGTTTTTTTATCAAAAACCCTAGAGAATACAATGGCAGTTGTTACAACTTTTTATCTCACACGGTATTTGCGCAGGAATTTTTCGAACGCGTTTTTTTTGGGAAAAAACGGTTTTGTGTTTTAAAAAAAAGCAAAACGGTAAAGTTAGCCCAATGTTTTGGCATATTGTGAAAGATGAAGTTATGGCGAGTAAATAGATACCTAACATGTCACGCTTCAAAATTGCACACGCTCATAGAATGGCGCCAATGTTCGGTACTTAAAAATCCCCATAGGTGAAACTTGAAATTTTTTTACTGGTTACATGTTTTGAGTTACAGAGGAGGTCTAGTGACAAAATGATTGCTCTCGCTCCAACGTTCGCGGCGATACCTCACATGTATGGTTTGAACACCGTTTTCATATGTGGGCGGGACTTACATATGCGTTCGCTTCTGCGTGCGAGCAAACGGGGACAGCGGCGCTTTAAAATTTTTTTTTTTTTTATTGATAATTATATTTTGTTTTTTTTATTTTGACACTTTTTTGAAAAAAAAAAAATTTTGATCACTTTTATTCCTATTACAAGGGATGTTTACATTCCTTGTAATAGGAATAAAAGTGATCAAAATTGTTGTCTGTGGAGATACATAATGAGTGTTGCTTAACACATGACAGGTCCTCTTAATAGTGAGATATGGGGTCAATAAGACCCCATATCTCACCACTAGGCTGGGAAGCCTGAAATTAAAAAAAAAATAAAACGATCACGCTTCCCAGCCGAAGCGGCGCTGTTTTTTTGAATGGAGAGGCCGGGTGTGACGTCATAACATCGCGCCCGGCCTCCGATGATCATAGAGACTCTGGCGACCATCTGGTCTGCCAGAAATCTCTATGATCTACATCCGGCGCCGGCGGATCCGCTCTCCGCCTCACCGATCGTAACGGTGAGTCGGAGCAAGCACCGGAGGGCGGCGGGAGGGGGGACCGCTATGATCATTCCTATGGTGTAGAGATTCGCTGGCTGAAACCGGCAATATCTGAATGATGTCTGTAACTACAGGCATCATTCAGATATACCCGCCCAAAGCCCAGGACGTCATATGACGTCCGTGGGCGGGAAGTGGTTAAATATAGTGCCTCGGGGTCCCCTTAGTCTGCCTGCAAAGTGGCGCATCTATAACGTGTATAGAACCTGCTGCAGCAAAACTGACTTTTATATAAAGAAAAAAAATTACATTTAAAATAATTTTTCCGGCTGCAAAAGAAAAACCATTGACGGCAATAGAAAAATTTAAAACAAGAAACAGCGTTGGGGTCCCCCAAATCCATACCAGGCCCTTAGGTCTGGTATGGATTTTGAGGGGAACCCCTGGGCAGTGGTTGTGGGGGTCTGCAGGCAGGAGGCTTATCAGCATCTGGAACCAAACACCCCCCCATGTTGAGAACATGTGGCCTGCCAGGCTGCATGCTCGGATAAGGGTCTGATATGGATTTGGGGGGGAGCTGATGACTCATCCGTTGCTAAGGACACGGAAACCGGCTTCCCGGCCCCACTCCTTAAATGCTTGCTGACCAGCTGCCGTCATTATACTGCGGCAGGTCAGCACGATCCTGCGAGCTGTCATAGCTGTACGTCGGCACCTTTAAGCAGAATAGCAGGCGTGCACGCGCTGCACTGCATGGGGGGGACGATGCACGTGGCCGGTGGTCGTGATGACCGCCAGCCACACGCGGGCGCGAGAGCCAGAACAGGGACGTGTGTGTGTAAACACACAAATCCCTGTTCTTTGAGCTGAGGATAGACAGATCGTGAGTTCCTACTAGCTAGGAACAGCAATTTGTCATCTCCTCTAGTAAGTCCCATCCCCCTACAGTTATAACACACTCTAGGGAGCACAGTTAACCCCTTGATCGCCCCCTAGTGTTAACCCCTTCCCTGCCAATGACATTTACACAGTAATCAGTGCATTTTTATAGCACTGATTGCTGTAAAATTGTCAATGGTCCCAAAAATGTGTCAAAAGTGTCCGATGTGTCCTCCATAATGTTGCAGTCCTGATAAAAATCGCAGATCGCCACCGTTACTAGTAAAAAAATAATAATAATAAAAATGCCATAAATCTATCCCCTATTTTGTAGACACTATAATTTTTGCGCAAACCAATCAATATACGCTTATTGCAATTTTTCTTACCAAAAATTTGTAGAAGAAAGAAGAATACATATCAGCCTAAACTGAGGAAAAAATGTGTTTTTTTTTTTTTTTAAATGGAGATATTTATTATAGCAAAAAGTAAAACATATTGTGTTTTTTTCAAAATTGTCACTCTTTTTTTGTTTATAGCGTAAAAAATAAAAAAATGCATAGATGATCAAATACCGCCAAAAAAAAGCTTTATTTATGGGAAAAAAGGGACATCAATTTTGTTTGGGTACAGCGTCGCACAACCGCGCAATTGTCAGTTAAAGCAACACAGTACTGTATCGCAAACAATGGCCTGGTCATTGAGCATCCAAATCTTCCAGGGCTGAAGTGGTTAACAACCTATTGCCTGTGCACTCGGCGTGCAAACAACCCGCCGAGCGCACAGAAAATTTGGGTGTTTGGAAAACCCCTGAACAGGCGATGTTTGGGCCAAACGTATGCTTGACCCGAACTGCTCGCCCATCCCTAGTCTCTGGTATCCACTGGAAAAATGCTTCAGGCTTCCTTGGCAGCTGCTGACTTCTGTTCCATTCCTCCAGCCCACCCACCACCTATCAGTCCCATAGCACAAAGCTCAAGTAAGGGCTCTGAAATGTCTCCTCAGTTTGTGCTACGGGTCTGACAGATGGAGGGTAGGTCAAGAAGCTGCAAACTGTACAACTGATTGGGACAACAGTCAGGGGATGTTAACTGACATTGCCAGATACCTCAAAAATGGAATGGGTAGCAACAATAATATAGCAGGTAGCATGGTGAGGGGGCACAGCTAGTGTTCTTCCTAAGACTCTATTTGATCTTAATGTATCTCTAGAAGACACAGAGGTTGGAAAATCACAGGTGCAGAGGTTAGAAAATGCATTACTGCTTTCAAACTGAGTAGATGAGGACTACAGCAAAATGTGGTAGAAACAAAAGATACACACATAGTCATTCAGGCAGCAAAAAAAAAAAATTCTCCAAACACCAGTGTAATACCACCAGATGCTCTTTAACATTTTCCCTGTATTGCATGCATTTGTTACTGAATTATTCTTTAAAAGCAATGAGGTGTGACTTACCATGGTGACTACTAGGTGTACCTAGGTATCATCATGCATAATGTTATGTTGTTATCTGTGGCTAGAGTGTGACTGGACTGTCTTAGATCTGTTGGATCTTGAATATATCATTTTGACATATCAACAGCTGCATCTTCTGGGCAACAAAAGTGTCTGCAGATGTCAATCATAGTAAATACACTACATAGACTGTTTTGTAGTATTCTTATTCTTTAGTTGGACACAAATACGTCCATACAGTAACAGTGATGTCCAGCTTCTGGAATATTTCCAAATGCAGCATTAGCCCATTGTTATCAAATGTATGACTCTTTATAACTCTTTAAAAAAAAAAAAAAAAAGAGCCAGTACAGTTTTCTGATTAGTTTGACTAATATGTTCATAAGCAGTGACATTTCATCATTGATTTCATCATAGTCCAATATGGCATGTCTGAAATTGTAGGCATTGCTGATTTGACTTGATGGTAAATCATCAATCTTCTATCAACTTGGACAATCATCTTCTTCTATCAACTACTATTCAAGGTACTCAGATTTGTATATTTGTTTTTGTATCCTGTTCATTAATAACAGTATGTCTGAACTCTTAAAGGACAAGTTTACCTTTGAAACATGCTACATGTTCCAATTGTTTTTCGGGTGAAACATGTAACATGCTCCAGTATCTGCAGCCTCTCCCCCCTCGCTGTGACAGTGGGCAGGGGACCTTCTACCCACACCTGCTGTCACAATTTGAAAATAACACAGTCGTACGGGGCCACAGTTTCCTTTGAATAAATGCCTACAAATGCCATCAGCTATTGCAGCTCTCAATGAACTACGAGGGGGCTGGTGAGTGCTACCACAGTCCATTGATCTTCCTGCTGCCTGCCCATACAAGGTATGAGCAGACAGTTATCTTGAGAATCTAAAGGAGCCTGAGATTGCACGCATGATCTGCTGAGCACTGGTGCAATGCTCTACAGCAGGGGTCTTCAAACTACGGCCCTTCAGTTGTTCAGGAACTTCAATTCCCATCATGCCTAGTCATGTCTGTGAATGTCAAAGTTTTACAATGACTCATGGGAAGTGTAGTTCTGCAACAGATGGAGGGCCATAGCTGGAGGATCCCTGCTCTAGAGGCTCCTTAGAAAAATAATTTAAATGCACATTTTTTTTACCTGCACATTTTTTTCAAAAATATGAACTTAGCCTTTTAAATGGGCTGCATCACAGAATAGTGTTAGGCTTAGTGAGATTTTTAACACTTTTACTACAGTATACTAAAATGTAAGTGCTTATTCACAAAGATGATTATAAACTGCAGAGAGGCAGGTACAGGTGTTGCTACTATACTATGCTATAATCATGCAGGGGGGCAAATTAATGAAGGTAGTCACATCACAAAGAAGGACACACATATAGTGCCTGAATGTTCACTTGCCCAGACTATATTTACTGTAGATATTCTTTTTTTCCCCCAAAAAATGTATTTTATTGAAAAGTAAAAGGTAATATGCTTGTACAGATATCTTGAGCAACTGTTATACAATGGAAATTAACAAGGTCACAGAGTCCGTTTCATAGAGAATCACCCACTACAATAAAAGACTAAGCAAGGGGAAGAGTTGGGAACCATCTTGTAGGGTTGAAGATACTGGGATACGGCAAGAAACAGTAATTTGGACAGGGGTCTGAGATATACTCAATGGAATCCCAAATGCAGAAACTATGTGTTCAGAGAGAGACTTATTTGGTATGGGGTTTTATTGTATTAGGTTTCCACTTGGGTGTAGGTGTGATTTGTAGTTGGAAAATGTTGGAGCTGGTACTTTCGTGTGTCTTGTATCTGGAGTAGATGTTTTGGGGCCACGTGTGGGGTCGATAGGTGATAATGGTAAGTGGGCAGTTAATCAGATCAACTGGAGGGAGTAGGGTGTGTGGGAGACAGGGTATGGGGAGAGGGTGGGAATGGCGGGGGTGTAGGAGGAGGGGAGGGGACTGGAGGGGGTTGTCTCTGACTCCCCAGAGTCCTCGGTAATGTATGGGTGAAAGAATTCCAATCATGAGATTGATATTGGGTGTGTGTTAGAGATTGGTAGTCTTGGGAGGAGATGAGATGAGGTACCAGAAGGTTGGTTGAGGAGTGAAGGATGTGACAGACGGCTGGTGGTTTTGGCAAAGCTCGTGACTATTCAGATTGTATTTTTTTTTCCCTTTTCTTTTTTAAAAAATTGTTTAGGTGGAAGAATCTATTGTGTTTTTATATTCAGATGTTGTCTGGAAGTATATCCAGCAGGCCCATTTTTTACTGAATTTTGTTGGAGTGTTGTGTGTTGTGTGAATGAGTTTTTCCGTATCAGCAATTTTACAAATTCTGGTAAACTATTCTATAAGTGTGGGTAGTTGTGTTGAGTTCCAGTGTAGAGGGGTGCATTGTTTAGCTGTGTTAATCATGTGCATCGCTAGGGATTTGTTATAGGACTTATGAGGTAGGGGTGAATGGTGGAGGAGGAATTGAGCTGGGGAAAAGTCCAAGTTATAGGAAGTGACCCAGGAAGTGATACAGCAGACTTCTTTCCAAAAGGTTTGTATAGAAGTGCAGGACCACCAGATGTGGAGTAGGGTGCCCTTCTCCTGGTGGCATCTCCAGCAGGTATTGGGTGTAGCTGGGTTAAATTTGTTTAGGAGGGACGGGGTACGATACCACCCAGATTGGATTTTGTACCCATTTTCTTGAGTAGTGACGTTGGTCAACCCTTTGTGAATATTCAGAAAGATTTGTTCCCAGTTCTCTTCCAAGAGTGGGATGGACAGATCTTTCTCCCAATTTTTGCAAGCTAGGTTCTCATTGGCTTTTATGTCAGCAAAGAGGAGATTATGTGTCAAGGATATTAGGTGGGGTTGGGAAGTTTGCTGTGTGCAGAGTCTTTCAAAAGGCGTAAGTTGTCTTGAACACAGTGAGTTTCTGTCTGTGGATTTTAGGTAGTGTGCAAGCAGTAAGTATGTCCAAGGAGGGATTGGTGACCTTTCCAGCTTAGTGGAGAGTTGGGAGGGGGAGAGGAGTTTCCCTCGATGGAAAAACTGGTATGTTCTAACATGGTCCTGTGGCCAGTTATCAGAGAGATGGTGGCTATGCATAGATGGCGGGAAGGCGGGTTTAGTTTTATTGGGGTCAGCGGTCCAGGTATAGAGGAAATGCAGGTTTGTCTGCATGTCAGACAGAAGCAATCTAGGGTAGGTCCTATCAAGGGGTAAAGGTGAATTTCCAGGAGAATGTGGTTTGGGGAAATCCAGGGGAGAGAATTGAGGTGTAAGTTTGTGAAAGATGCTTCCAGGGAGACCCAATCCTTGTGGGGAGAGTGTATATTCCAGTCCACTATTCTAGGGAGGTGAATAGCCGTGTAATAATTAAGGAGATGTGGGAGGCAAATTCCTCCAAGGTGTTTTCGATCGGGCGAGTAATGCATAGCTGATTCTGGGTTTGTGAGCCCCCCAAAGAAATCTGGAACAAATACTTCTGTATGTTTTGAAGAAGGTTGGCGGTATCCGTATAGGTATCATTTGTAATAAGTAGAGCATTCTCAGTACGGTGTTCATTTTGAGAACTGCCGCTCTGCTGAACCATGAGAAGATTGGTTTGTTCCAAGTTTTGAGATCAGCGGTCAGTTTGTTGAGGAGGGGGTGGTGATTCTCTATGCATAAATCTGAGAGTTTGGATGGGAGCTGAATTCCTAGGTATGTTATTGAGTCATGTTTCCACTGAAATGGAAAGTTCTCTTTACACTGGTCGACTAGGGGTTGAGGCAGGGAAATATTAAGAGTGAAGGACTTTGAAACATTAATTTTGAGGTTTGAAAGAGATTGAAAGTTTTTAAATGCCGACAGCAGCATTGGCAGGGAAGTCACTGGGTTTGTTAAGAATAGCAATATGTCGTCTGCAAAGGCGGTGTATTTATATTCCCTTTTGTGTGTGCGGAAACCCTGGATATCGGGGTTAAGCTGTAGTTTGCGGCGGAATGGTTCGAGCGTAAGTACGAAAAGGATAGGGAATAGGGGACATCCTTGTCTCGTTCCATTCCGGATGGGGAAGGCATTCGACAGAGTGTTGTTGACCTGGACTTTAGCTGATGGGTTTGTGTATAGCGAGGGAATTAGGTCGGACATATGTGGGCCCAAGCCTATTGCTCGTAGGACTGCTCTCATATAGTCCCATGCCACTCTGTTGAATGCCTTCTCCGCATCCAGAGACAGGAAAAAGCCTTTTTGGTTTGTTTGTGTTATCAGGTAGTGTAAGTTGATTGCTTTGATGGTGTTATCCCTGGCCTCGCGTCCAGGGATGAATCCTATTTAGTCTTGGGAAATGACAGAGGGGAGTACTGGTATGAGTCTGTTGCCTAGTATCTTGGAAAATATCTTTATATTTACGTTTAGTAGTGAAATTGGCCCAAAGTTGTTTGTGTAGGGTCTTTATCGTCTTTGGGTATGACTACAATGTGGGCTTCCAGCATCCCTCGTGTTAGAGGATTTGAGGGGGAGAGGGAGATGAAGACTTCTAGGAAGGGTGCTTGCAAGGTATCTGAAAATGATTTGTAATAAGCTATAGACCATCTGGGCCAGGGCTCTTACCAGGTTTTAGCTGTTTTATTACTTGTTTCCATTCTGTAATGGTGATTGGGGATTCTAGGTTTGTTGCAATGTCGTTGGGGAATCTCCCCAGAGCAAATTGATCTAGGAACGAGCTTATTTCGTTAAGTCTGTTGAAGGGTGAAGTCGTGGGAGGGTCAGGGTATATATTCTTAACAATCAGAAAAAGAGCTTTAAAGCAAGCCATCACTGACCACTCTATCTACTTGTATTATAAAATCCTCAAAGATCACAACAAAGACTCCAAAGTCCAGTTACAGTTTCTAACAGCCTAGTAACACCTGCTGCGCATTTACCCCAAAGGGCATTTTAGGCTGATTCTGGTGGAATAGAAATTAATGGAAATAATAAGATTTCATAGCTTCTGTTGTAAATTTAGGAGATGCAGTTATCTACAATGTCCATAGCTACAGAAGTGATAAAAAGCCTTGTTTTAAAATGATTTTGCTGTTTGTTCAGAATTTGTAAATAGTTTAATGTGCAAAGGCGGGGTGTAGGTTCACTTTAAATGTACAGTACATATGTGGAAATATGTAAATATGGTAGTAGGTTAAAGTAATTATTTGAGTAAAAAAGGTAAATCTCCACAATGCACTTACATTTCTCCACATTTTACCCCTTTAAAAATGCAGAATTGTAGAAAAATACCTCTTGATTCTGCCTTCTATCTTCCTTTCATGGGCTAACAGCACAGTGCTCTGAAATCATAAGTGTTAACAGTTCTACTTAGTTCTTCTCTTAGACCACCTCCCACTTTCCTCATTTATTTAAACAAGAGGGGTTTTGTAATTTAGCATTAGGGAACTGGAGAGGACTAACAAGACTACTTGAGATTTTAGTGCAGCAAAGGCACTAAGCACTTGTTGTTAGCTAAAAATTGAAAGTTAGGAGCCCCTTGAATCGTAAAGTATCAATAGGTAATTGTCTGTAGTTGCAGCCTTTTTACCAACATAAAGCACAAAGAAATGTACATATACTGTATTAGATATTTACTAGACATGTTTTTTTTTTTTTTTTTACCCAGACATACTCTTTAATCTAATTTCAGATTGTATGCTTTCATTTTTGTCCACAGTTGAAGGCACAGTTCTCTGAAAGCTCTTAACTTCAGATAACACCTAAAATGTCAGACTAAATGTCAATAGTCTTGACATGCATTTTCTCACATGTTCTAGCCTAATTGTTTGCACCTTTAACACTATTGCTTTTTAGACAGCATTTTAATTCCTTTTTGTTACCTTTTGCAATTTCATTTTTAAAACATTTCACGTATTTGCCTCTTTGTACAAAACTACCTAAAGAATATCAGGTAATGATCATATGTACCAATGGAGCTATGCTCCCATATTTGCCAGGATAATAACTTTTCCGCAAAAAAAAAAAAATACCATCTGGCAATAAACTGGAATAAAAAGGTACTTTTTAGGTAAACATGTTCGTACAACAGTTTTATATTAATATGAATAATATTAATCTATATTAATTTAACAATGATATATTATTTGTGTTTGTGAAAATAGATTTCTTCCTTAAGGACACATTCTGCTAAAAAGCGACTCAACCTCCTTCTTCAATTTAGAGTCCCCGTACAAGCTGAATTAATAAACCTTACAAAAATCCTTGACTTATGAACTTCTGCAGACCTAGAATAGTAAATTAAATAATATAACTACTAGATTTTACCCTCTATTTTGTTGCAGTATTCTATGGCAAGGTCAGTGAAAAGTATACATGAAAAACTTTATGGAAACAACATATATAAAAATAAAAGTTTAAAATGTACAATTTGGCAGCTGATATCTTTGGCAGCTCTTTGACGGCTTTGACCATCTACTTTGTGTCTTAGATGTTCTCAGAGGTCCACGGAGTGACATGGTTGATCCTTGGCAATCCCTTCATGTGAAGTTCCAAGGGTGGCGGCAGAAACAAATGTTTAATGTTTTAGCGGTTCTATGTGGCTGTTTATGTATCCTGCTCATTTCTATGTATAGGTTACACAGTTTGTTCCCTTTGTACAGAGCTCTGTGTTGTTTACCAATACAAGAGCTCTGGACTGCTGGATGTGCACACATGCCATTGCTGATTGAAGTAACCACCCATTGGCCCAATCACACACCAGTTGTTCATATATAGCTCTAAAAATAAATGAATTTGTCTCTGCTGCACACCATCAGACCACACACATACATTGAGCCAGCATAAAGCCAGGTAAAAAAAATCTCCTTAAGACAATTGGTCTCTTTTTTAGACATTTTTTTCTGTATTATCATTGATATAATTGTGAGGGGTCTCCCTATGATGCCTAGGAGAGTAATCCCGCCATACATTTATATATTTTTCCTTGTCAAAAGAAGTTTATTGAGTATACAATGTTATAAAGATACATAAACCAAGTTTACAAGGATCTATAAAGTAAGCTCATTGTTTTACAGTAGGGTTTATATAGGTAAATATCATGAAATTTCAAATATTAAACATTGGGTTCACGTAAACCTAAATTAAAGATATATATCATTTCCTTAGTTACTTTTGTAGGTATTTAAATGATTTATACCTACTATACATATTGTTTACAAGTAGAGTGTATATAGGTCAAATAAATTCTGATAATGAGCTTTAATCGTAAGGTGGAGAAAAGGAAAGAGAAAGAAGAAAAAGGGTTGAAAGGTAGAGGTATGGTCCACAAGTTTGTCCCGCTCGTCAGTTTATTATTCTTTTTAGTTCTCTTTGAAGCCTTAGAATGGGTGTCTCTGTAAGTAATTTAATCTGTTACCATGGCAACAGGACAGAGTCATTGAAGTTTGACAGGAACTGTTGTTTTATCCAAGGATGCCAAAGTTTTTCAAATTTTGGAATTTGATTTTGATCGATGGCTACCATCTTAGCATGGGACATTGTATTATTCATTCTGTGAATTGTTTCTGCTAGTACCAATGTAGGAGATTTCCATGCCTTGGCCACTGTTTGTTTTGCAGCCGTTATTAGTTGGATCATAAGTTTGAATTGAGAGAGTGTTAACCATTCCGGTTTTAGATTAAGTAAAGTTAAATATGGATCTGGTTGTATTATTTTTTTAAATATTTTAGATGCAATCACGAAGACTTCCTTCCAGAAGGTTTGGATTACTGGGCACGTCCACCATATGTGTAAATATGTGCCTATTTCTGGGCATCCTCGAAAACAAAGAGCTGAGGTATTAGGTGAATATTTTGCCACTCTAGCGGGTACAAGGTACCAGCGAGTTAGGACTTTATAATTTGTCTCCAGTGCTAAGATGTTGGGTGAAGATGACTTAGATGTGAGCCATATGTTAGACCAGTCCGTGTCTTCTAAAGTTCGTCCCAGGTCCTCCTCCCACCTCTGAACGTAAGAGGGTCTATTAAGATTTGCTACTCCATATAATTGATTATAAAGTGATGAAATTGTACCTTTAGCAAATGGATCTTTTGTACAGATTGATTCAAAAATGGATAATTGGGATAATGGTGTATCCCCCTTTAGGAATGGTGTATAGAAATTTTTGATTTGGAGATATCTAAATATCTCAGAGTTTGGTAGATCATATTTTTCTTAAGCGATGGGAATGAAAGGAAAGATTTAGATGCTATGAAGTCATTTAGTGTCTGAATGCCTGATGTTGTCCAAGCTTTAAAAGAATTTGGGTAGATCCATGCCGGATAAAAGGCCGGATTTCTGATAAAAGAAAGGAGAGGATTGTGTGGAGATTGTAACTGATATTTGGTTTTTAGTTTATCCCAGAGAGATAAGAAGTGTTTAGTTATGGGATTATGAATTTTAAAGCGGTCTTTAGGATCAAGCCATAATAAATTTGATATTAATAGAGGGTCATTTTCTGAAGCCTCTATAAATACCCATAATGGGATTTCCTGTTTTGCATGGTATTTGGACAGACTGGCCAAATGTGCTGCTCTGTAGTAGTTAGTAAAATTAGGGTATCCCAGGCCTCCTTTATTTTTGGGAAGATGTAGTGTGTGTATAGGTATACGTGGTTTAGAAGAGCCCCATATAAACGAAGTTGCTCTTTTTTGTACTATTCTCAAAAAATAGGAAGGAATTGGAATAGGGAGGACTCTGAATAGATAAAGCAATTTGGGTAGAATAGTCATTTTTATTGCATTAATCTTCCCTATCCAGGATAAAGGAAGTTGCGACCATTGTTTTATTAGATTTGTGATCTGTCTTAATACAGGAGGATAATTGGTTGAGAATAAGTCAGAATGAGATGCTGTTAAATGAATTCCAAGATATGGGATTGATTTTTCTGCCCATGTGAATGGGAGTGCAGCCCTAGCCGGGATCAATTCCATGTTTGTGAGTGAAATATTAAGCACTAGGCATTTCTTAGGATTAATCATAAGGCCGGATAGGGCTGCAAACCCATCAAGAGCTGGTATTAAGTTAGGACCAGAGACCTGTGGTGATTAGGGATGAGCCGAACACCCCCGGTTCGGTTCGCACCAGAACCCGCGAACGGACCGAAAGTTCGCACGAACGTTAGAACCCCATTGACGTCTATGGGACTCGAACGTTCAAAATCAAAAGTGCTCATTTTAAAGGCTAATTTGCATGGTATTGTCCTAAAAAGGGTTTGGGGACCCGGGTCCTACCCCAGGGGACATGTATCAATGCAAAAAAAACTTTTAAAAACGGCCGTTTTTTCGGGAGCAGTGATTTTAATGATGCTTAAAGTAAAAAAAAAAAAGTGAAATATTCCTTTAAATATCGTACCTGGGGGGTGTCTATAGTATGCCTGTAAAGTGACGCGTGTTTCCCATGTTTAGAACAGTCCCTGCACCAAATGTCATTTTTAAAGGAAAAAATCTCATTTAAAACTGCTTGCGGGTTTAATGTCATGTCGGGTCATGGCAATATGGATGAAAATCAGTGAGACAAACGGCATGGGTACCCCCCAGTCCATTACCAGGCCCTTTGGGTCTTGTATGGATATTAAGGGGAACCCCGCACCCAAATTAAAATAAGGAAAGGTGTGGGGCCACCAGGCCCTATATACTCTGAACAGCAGTATACAGGCGGTGCAAACAAGACAGGGACTGTAGGTTTGTTGTTAAGTAGAATCTGTTTGTAATTTTGAACATTTTTAACGTGTTTAGCTCCAGCCAAAAAATCTTTTCTAAGCTTTTTGGAAAACATAGGGAAGGGTTATCACCCCTGTGACATTTGTTTTGCTGTCTTTCCTCCTCTTCAGAAGATTTCACCTCACTTTTTTGTCCCAATGAAAAATGTTTTTTGAAAATTTGGGTTTTTTTGTGGAACAAGGATTGGAAAGCATCAGTGGAAAGGAGAAATTGTTTTCCCATATTAACTCTTACAGGAGAGAATTTCCCTTCCTAGGGGTAGATTTCATCTCACTTCCTGTTGTCTCCTTCCGTTTGCAAGTAGGAGTCGTTTGTAAGTTAGATGTTTGAAAGTAGGGTCCTGCCCTATATACTCAGCAGAAATTTGGGCCTTAGGTGTTGCTGTGGCCACAACACTGTAAGCCCTCACAGGGCCCTGCTGTGAAATATTAGATCAAGAATTGTAATTACATGCCCCTGTTGAACAGGAGCTGAAAAATTAGGCCTTAGGCACTGGTGCTGGTGCCACAACACTGCAACCCCTCACAGACACTCTAGTTGGAATGCAGGAACGAGCCCTGCTGCAAAGTATTGCTTCAAAAATTGTAATTACACGCCCCTGTTAGACAGGGGCAGAAAAATTGGGCCTTAGGCACTGGTGCTGGTGCCACAACACTGCAACCCCTCACAGACACTCTAGTTGGAACGCAGGAATGAGCCCTGCTGCAAAGTATTGCATCAAAAATTGTAATTACACGCCCCTGTTAGACAGGGGCAGAAAAATTGGGCCTTATGCCGCGTACACACGAGCGGACTTTACGGCGGACTTTGCCCGGCGGACTGGATTTCGTCGGACAATTCGATGTGTGTGGGCTCCAGCGGACTTTGTTTTCTCAAAAGTTGGACGGAATTAGATTTGAAACTTGTTTTAAATTTATCCGACGGACTCTTCTTTCTAGCGGACAAACCGATCGTCTGTGTGCTAGTCCGACGAACTCAAACTGACGCATGCTCTGAAGCAATTACAAGACGGAAGCGCTCGGTCTGGTAAAACTAGCCTTCGTCTTGAAGCTAGCACATTCCTCTTCTGTCGTCTTTTAATACAGCCTTTTTTTAGAATCGATAATGCGAGAGGAATGAAGTTGTTTTTCTGCTTTATATTCACACAGAGTTCTCACAAACTTCTTTCTTCATGATTTATCCTCCTGCCATGACTAATATAATATTTTGTAACAGCCAGATCTCCATAACTTTAAAATTTTAAAATAGATTTTTTTTTTTCTTTTACTTGCACAGGATTGGGTACTCATTGCAAAGTCAAGCTTTTAAATAATTTCTGATGCTCTGGAGCAATTGCACTTGCAGAGGGCAACTGCCCTCTGCAAAGTGCACAGACTATTTGCTTTTCTCAAATCAACCCCATAGTCTTTTCGACCTGTACCTGCCTACTCCCAAACAAAATGGCGTTTTTTAATCAAAAGACATAGGCAAGAATGTAAGGTAAACCAAAATGTATTTATTTTATTCCCACAAAAATTAGGAAGGCAACACTGGACACACTTTTAGAATCTGGGAAGCCTTTCGTCCCCCAGGACACACATCAAGTTTGAGGACAAGAAAATAGGTATCTTGCGACTATAGGGAGCACAGGGAGCACAGTCAGACCAGACAGAAACCAGGCAATCACTTTCGACTCTTCTGTGGAGCCTTCCCTCCACGCTTCTCTGCAGCCTTCCCTCCACGCTTCTCTGCAGCCTTCCCTCCACGCTTCTCTGCAGCCTTCCTTGGAGGTTGTGCCTCTGGTGGTGTACTTGGGGCAGGAGGAGGAGGAGGAGGATTGGCTTCATCTGCTAGATAGGTTGTAGTAGTAAGCTCCCCTCTCAAGCCCTTCTGGTAAGCCTGGAAAATTAGACCCTCACAGAGGAGGCGTTGGCCCTTTTCCAACTCCAGTAATCTGCTGGCTATATAGGTGCCATACGCCTCCTCTGCATTGGGTGGTTTGCTCAGGATCCGGCTTGATTCCCGTATGAGGTCTAGGGATTCCTGCTCTGTTGGTGTCATTCTACTGGGCCTTTTGTGGAGAATGCGGAGGGGAGGCACCTGACACTCTGTGCGGCTTCTACTTGGCCCAGCCACAGCCTCCTCCTCTCTCCCACTGGGCAAGGCCTCCTCCTCTCTCCCACTGGGCAAGGCCTCCTCCTCTCTCCCACTGGGCAAGGCCTCCTCCTCTCTCCCACTGGGCAAGGCCTCCTCCTGGCTGAGGTCATCCTGTGTAAAAAAAGGGACATAGTTGTAATTTTCTGTTATGCAATCACACACAATTTTTAGCTCCTAACTTTCAAATATAATTACACAAAATAGTAAAGGCTATCTATTTGACCACACCATTATTTCAGATGATCAACAAGATCTGAGGTTACGTATATATTTGGCCACTACTGTCTAGTGATGTATCTACATATTACTCTTTGTGCAGAAGTGATTTTTTAGGAAGCACTTTCAAAATTAACACCTTAACATCATTAATAACATTTACACAATCCCCAAATCTAAAAAAAAAGTATACCTGGCTGAAGCTGGGCGCATCCACTTCATCAGTGGTGAAAAGGCCCAGTTCATCCTGGGACTCCTCAGCTGGGGTGGAGGTGGATGGAAGGCTGGAGGGAAGAGTGAATGGAAGGCTGGAGGGAAGAGTGGAGGGAAGGCTGGAGGGAAGGGTGGGGGGAAGGGTGGAAAGTGATTGCCTGGCTTCGGTCTGCTCATCCAGGAATCGCAGTTTGTGGTAATACCACAACTTGGGTACATATACTTGGTCAGCTGCTGCCCCGGATCTGAGCGACTCCTGGATTTTTCTGTGTTCCCGCTTATACATGTTACGCAAGATACCTATTTTCCTGTCCACAAACTTGAGGTCTGCCTGGGGGAGTCGAGTCTTCACAAACTCTAAAAGTGTGCCCAGTGTTGCCTTCCTAACATCCCGATTATAATATAGGGGGTGTTTGACCTCCCACAGGTTTTTCTTGTCCTCATAGAGTTCAATAAAATGGCACAAAAATTCTTCCTCTTTAAAGGGATTCATTTTTTCTGGAAGACAAGACACAAGATCAAAACTTAAATGTCAGGCCCAAATCTCAGGATTAGTTTGTGTTGTAATCTAGGGGACACACACACACACACACTCTTTAATCTTACCTTCGTTTGTGACGGTTGCTACTTCCGCACGGACATACGTAGGCCATCGTAATAGCTTGATATACACTGCGCATGTGTCATGCTCCGCCTGCGTCGCCCGCCCCTGACGTTCGTAAGTACGATTTGGCCCCGCCCCTTCACTCTTCGTTGCGCAGTGGGAGTAGATAGCAAAAGATGGCGGAGTGATTAAGTGAAAGTAGCGCGGAGGAAAGCCCGGAGCCCCAAACATCCACATCCCGGAGGAGATATAAGGCCACCAACATGTCTTTTGAAGAGATGGTGGAGATGGTGTCCATATTGAGAAGGGAGGACTACGATGGCAAAAAAGGACCGTACACACGACCCAATCTGAGAAAGGACAAAATAATGTCCTCAATTGTCACCGCTCTTGAAGGGAAATTTGGGACAAAACGTTCGAAAGAACAATTGCGGAAGCGGTGGTCTGACATAAAAAGTCGGGAGCCAGACCAATATTGGCGAATAAAGAAGCTGCTTAAAAAAAGTAAGTACTTGTGTTTTACTATTGAGATACAGAACTTGCATGCTGATCCTTATTTTTGGCGGTTTTTCTGCATCGTTCGTAAATACCGTTCTTTGGAATAGATATGATACTTTATAAAGTGACGTTATTTTTTCGCCAAATACGATGGGACAGTGTTGGACATACATTTATGACTTGATAATTTGTCGAATTCCCCCAATGAGTTGATGTGGTGTAGATGTGTTTGAAAATATAATGCTTCCTCAAAAATGATTCAGTGTAATGTAGGGACAGGACACAGCAGCTGTTTCCACATCTGGACTCACGAGCACTATAGTTAGTGGGAATGATTTAGCAGTCCCACTATTGTTCTTCGATTTTATTTATTTTTAAATTTACTTTTAATTTTATTCCGTATGTTTTTTGGCTCTGCGTAACTTCTGCATACTTTGAGCTATTAAAACCATTCAACTATTAAAATGTTCGTCTCTTTTAGCTGATGTGTGGTCTTTTTCAACTTTTTTACTACCATTTATACGTTTTTAAATATTAAGGTTTTTTTCACTTGTTTAAACATTGAATTCAATGGGAGCATGCTTGAAATCCTTAAATTCTTCTTCCGCTCCCAAAAGTTTCAGCTCCTTCATACTTTCACCTAGAGACACCAAACAAACTTTACAATGTTCAATAAATATTCAGCTATCTGGCTATATCCTTTCAGTTTGATATTTTTGTAATTTTTGGATAAAAAGCTTTTTGTTTAGAGGTCATTTCGTGAAATTTTAGACATTAATCAGAGTGTACTGTGTGTGTTTTGTTGCCATGGTTACCAAAGCTTCTGTTATACACAGGGGGGAGGTGGCTGGAGCATCTCAGCTCTGATTACAGAGCCCGGGGGAGGGGACAGACACACCATGTACTGATTTATAATCGAGGAATATGATGGGGCAGTTTTGATGGCGGTCATTTTAGCAATTTAGCTATTCAGCATTCCCACGCATTTTGCGCAGGAAATGCATTTTCTAGTGTACTATGTGACCATCACTAAATTTTTGAGGGGTAATACACATAGGAGATCATTGAGGTGTCAGCATCTGTGAAACTTGCCCGAAAATAAGCATTCTTTATAATTGTTGTTCATAGGTAAGGTTCATCCTGTCAACAACATTTATTATGATGCAAAATTGGCAAAAAATCTTAACCAACGTTTTACTTTATTTATTAAAACCAAAAAGATCAGTGTGTTTTAACTATACCTTTTTTTCTAATCTCATAGGGGAGAAAAGACTCAGACAACAGTCCAAGGATCTCAGGACCCCCCCAAGTCACCAGCCTGAGGCCGAACCTACCCCAAGCCCCAGCCCAAGACCACGCCCACCCGACGACCTTGAGGAAGGAGAGGTGGAGGAAGTGTGCGAGGTTTCAAGCCCACCAAGTGAGTGACTGACACCCCAGCTTGAGTTACTGTATTTTGGCGTGCATATTGTAAACCTTGTTTTTATTCACTCGTTTTAGGTGAGTTTCTGGTTGTGGAAGGCCAAGCGGCAGAGCACTTCACCACAGACAGTGCGCAAAGATTAATTGGCCAGATTATGCTGTGGAATGGCCACATAGATCAAATGCGTGAACAAATTCACAGCATGAAACTTCGCCTGGACTCCATGCAACAGGAAATGAAGAACATGATTGATGTTTTGGGCCGAATATAATCACGTTTGGCCTAAAAACATCAATCATGTTCTTCATTTCCTTGGGAAGTTTTTTTGTTATTAAAAATTTTTTTACAATTTTGGGGGTATAACCAAATTTACTATGTGTGATGCACACGGTGTGTCATCATGTGCTATCTTCCATCATGGGTTAGCAATGTACTTGTTTTGTGTTTGCAAACCCTTCATCCTGAAAAATCTTTGGTGGTGAGAGGAACCAAAAATGGGATTGCACACACAAAACACGTACATTGCTCTCCCATGATAGGAGATAGCACATGTTGACTTGACCCTTTAGTAAAGCTCAATTTTGAGCATCTTATAAATGACAAATTTCTGCAAGGGTGACATTACATGCACCGTTCTCGAAATATTGAACTTTGTAAGTTCATTTATTGTAAGTTTTGTTTCTAAAAACACTGTTGTGTATGTAAATCTTGTTAGATAAAGTTCTATATATTTGTGAAAAAATGGCTTGAATAATTTAGTAAAAGATAATTTTTTTACACAACGTAAAATATTTTTGAAAAAAAAAAAAAGAACAAAAAAAAAAAAAAAAATATGGTAAAAAATGCACCTTTCAATGTGCACCAAGTAAAATTTTTTACCCTATACAATGTGTGTGGCTGTTTCTTGAAGTCAAAATTTGGGGTTTGTTTTTGTGGGCCTGATTAACTAAAGCTAAATGCACTTGACACTACTACAAGTGCACTAGGAGACAGACATAACTTAAAGGTAAACAACAATAAAAACAAGATATTTAGATAAACCAATTTTCTTTTTTCTTTTTTAAACAAACTTACAGCTGTTGCTGAATAGCAATGGCCCCCCGACCATTAAAATAATTCACATAACGGTCACGCACTTGACGTGCGGTTCGGGGGGCCAAGCCAATACGGCCAATTTCTAGGCCTGTGAAAGTGCTAGCCTCTTCCAGTCTGGCCTCAGGCCCAACAGAGGATAGATATGTAGCTGAATGTCTCCTTAAAAAGTTATGTAAAATGCAGCAAGCAAGGATGACGTGGTTGATTTTATAGTCCGCCAAATTAATAGCCGTAAGGAAGATACGGAACCGGCTGGCCAGAATACCAAAGGCATTCTCCACAACCCTTCTTGCTCTGGCCAGCCGATAATTAAATACCCTCCTCTCAGGGGTGAGTGTCCTTTGGGGGAAAGGCCTCATCAAGTTCTCATAGAGAGCAAATGCTTCATCAGCAATAAAAACTGAGGGGAGTCCATCCACATTATCGTCATCAGGTGGCAATTCCAGGCCACCGGTCTGGAGACGATGGCACAGCTCGGTCTGTGCAAAGACTCCTCCGTCAGACATCCGGCCGTTCTTACCCACATCCACAAACATAAACTCCAAATGTGCCGAGACCACCGCCATCAAAACTACACTATGGAACCCCTTGTAGTTAAAGAAATAAGACCCCGAATGCGGTGGTGGCACAATCCGGACGTGCTTCCCGTCAATCGCCCCTACACAGTTGGGAAAGTCCCAACGGTCAGCGAACTGGGAGGCCACAGTCTGCCATTCCTGTGGACTTGAAGGAAACTGTGGAGTGCAAAAAAAAATAAGATAAGGACTTTAATAAAAAAATTGTATATCAGATTACACCAAAACATTAGTAAACAACAGCAGTCAAATATTATGAATATGTGTGTTTGTAATTGAAATGTGGAAAAACATAAGGCACACTTATAAGATTACTCACCCCCTATGATGGCCCATTGATACATTTGAATGTGGGGGGAGGGGTTCTAATTAGGTTAACAAACACACCTGACTGGCTCAAACATTTGTGGGGTGGGGGAGGGGTTCTAATTAGGTTAACAAACACACCTGACTGGCTCAAACATTTGTGGGGTGGGGGAGGGGTTCTAATTAGGTTAACAAACACACCTGACTGGCTCAAACATTTGTGGGGTGGGGGTTCTAATTAGGTTAACAAACACACCTGACTGGCTCAAACATTTGTGGGGTGGGGGAGGGGTTCTAATTAGGTTAACAAACACACCTGACTGGCTCAAACATTTGTGGGGTGGGGGTTCTAATTAGGTTAACAAACACACCTGACTGGCTCAAACATTTGTGGGGTGGGGGAGGGGCAAACAAGACAATGGAGCAGACAATATACATTGTTCAATGGACTATAGGCTAGAGAAAAAAATGGACCCAGCATTGCATGGTGGGGAGGTTAATGAAAGAAATTATGCATGTAGGGCAATAAATGATTAAAATAGGCATGCACGAAGATAAAGGGGACATTCACAGCAGATTGAAAGCATGGCAATTAGGTAAAGAGGACAGTTCTACAATACATCTAAAAACAGTTAATACATATCATGTAATGTTAAAGGATAAAACTTACCTTCATATATTCCTTCTGCAGGACCTGAATAATAGCAGAACAGGTCTCTGGGATTATGATCCCCAGAGCCTGGGGGGAGATGCCTGTCGAGAACTTTAAGTCCTGAAGACTTCTCCCTGTCGCCAAGTAACGTAACGTGGCAACTAGCCTCTGCTCCGCACTGATGGCTTGCCTCATGCAGGTATCCTGCCTGCTGATATAGGGGGTCAGCATAGCCAGCAGACGCTCAAAGACGGGATCCGTCATCCTGAGAAAATTCCTGAAATCCTCAGGATTATTCTCACGGAGCTCACGGAGCAAAGGCATATGAGAGAACTGGTCACGCTGGCGCAACCAATTCTTGGTCCATGAACTCCTCCTCACCCTGTTCATGGACTGGACTCGGGTCAAAGTATTAACCCCAACATCAAGTCCCCACACAGCACGAACTCGAGAACGAGAACGTCCACTCGACATGGCTTCAAAACGGTCGGCTGCTCAAACAAACAAACTTATAACAAACGCACTGAAGAACAGCAAGGCCTATGAAGAACGACCTGAAAATCAGGAACGAGCGGACCAGAACGGCCTGCAAGGCAGGTTACGAACTGACCAACACGCACTGAAAAGCAGATACAAACCTCACAAGCACAAACTGAACCGCAGAAAACGAACGAAATAAGCTGAAGTGTGAAAAGCGCAAATCGTCTCTAACCAAACTTCTACTAACACGAGATAAACACGAGATTAGCAGAAGGAGCCCAAAGGGTGCCGGAGTGGGGCTTGGACTTCCTTTTTCTAGTCCCGTTGTACGTGCTATACGTCACCGCGTTCAAAACCAGCGGACTTTTGCAATGAGCGTGTGTGGCCAAGTCCGTCCGTTTTTAAGTCCGGCTCAAGGAGCCAACAAAGTCCGACGAAAAGTCCGCCGGGCAAAGTCCGCCGTAAAGTCCGCTCGTGTGTACGTGGCCTTAGGCACTGGTGCTGGTGCCACAACACTGCAACCCCTCACAGACACTCTAGTTGGAATGCAGGAACGAGCCCTGCTGCAAAGTATTACATCAAAAATTGTAATTACACGCCCCTGTTAAACAGGGGCTGAAAAATTGTGCCTTAGGCACTGGTGGTGGCGCCCAGAACCAAAAATGTTCTTACAAGCTATCAGCGTGATGATTGAGGAGGAAGAGGATAATTACTCAGGGATAGTCACTCAGCATCAGCATAGGCAGTCTTTGAAGGGATCTGAGATTTCAAAAAAAATTATTCGGTTACATCAGCATCAGGTGCTTGGTAGCTGGTGGTGATCCAAGACTCATTCATTTTTATGAAGGTCAGCCGATCGACCGAGTCGGTGGACAGACGCACCCTGTGATCGGTTACCACGCCTCCAGCAGCACTGAATGTGCGTTCCGAAAGAACGCTGGATGCAGGACAGGCCAGTAGCTCAATTGCATACTGTGCAAGCTCTGGCCAGTGATCCATCCTCAAGACCCAGTAACCCAGAGGATTTTCGGTGGGAAAGGTGTCCAAGTCTGATCTTGCCCCTAGGTATTCCTGCACCATGTAAAACAGACGCTGGCGATGGTTGCTGGAACCGATCATACCTTGGGGCTGCGGACCAAAAAATTGTCTGAACGCATCGGTCAGACGGCCACCTTCTCCACCGCTCCTTCTTTGACTGACCGAAGCCTCAGCAACACGTTGTCCAGAAACAGGAGTTTGTAACCTCCCAGACTCTGGGAACGTGTTGCACAGACCTTTCTGCAAGGCCTCCCGAAGATGTTTCATCCTCTGCTCCCTCTGCGATGGCAAGATAAGGTCCGCAACCTTACCCTTGTAACGTGGATCAAGGAGGGTTGCCAGCCAGTATTGGTCCTTCTCCTTGATACCACGAATACGAGGATCCTTACGCAGGCTTTGCAGGATCAGGGAGCCCATGCAGCGTAGGTTTGCTGAGGCATTCGGTCCGGAGTCCTCTGGGTCACTAAGAACGACATGGTCCGCAGCCACCTCCTCCCAGCCACGTACAAGTCCATGTGTTTCTTGGGACTGATCCCTTAAAGACTGCTGCTGATGCTGAGTGCCAGGCTCCACCTCCATACTGACACAATCTTCCTCCTCCTCCTCCTCCTCTTCCTCCTCGTCCTCTTCCTGTGTGATCGGCGGGCACGCAGGAACACTGTCTGGATAAAGGGGGCCTTGAGAGCTAAGGAAGTCCTCCTCTTCCTGCCTCTGTTCTGCCTCAAGTGCCCTGTCCATTATTCCACGCAGCGTGTGCTCCAACAGGTGGACAAGGGGGACAGTGTCACTGATGCATGCACTGTCACTGCTCACCATCCTCGTGGCCTCCTCGAATGGTGACAGGACAGTGCATGCATCCCTGATCATGGCCCACTGGCGTGGGGAAAAAAAACCAAGCTCTCCTGACCCTGTCCTGGTGCCATAGTCGCACAGGTACTCATTGATGGCCCTCTGCTGCGTGTGCAGCCGCTGCAGCATGGCCAACGTTGAGTTCCACCTGGTGGGCATGTCACAGATTAGGCGGTTCTTGGGCAGGTTAAACTCCTTTTGGAGGTCCGTCAGCCGAGCACTGGCATTATATGACCGGCGGAAATGCACACAGACTTTCCTGGCCTGCCTCAGGACATCCTGTAAGCCCAGGTACCTGCCCAAGAACCGCTGCACCACCAAGTTAAGGACGTGAGCCAAACAGGGCACATGGGTCATTTGTCCCTGTCGGAGGGCAGAGAGGAGGTTGGTGCCATTGTCGCAAACCACCATTCCTGCCTTAAGTTGGCGTGGCGTCAACCACCTCTGAACCTGCCCCTGCAGAGCTGACAGAACCTCTGCCCCAGTGTGGCTCCTGTCCCCCAAGCACACCAGCTCAAGCACCGCATGACATCTTTTGGCCTGCGTACTTGCGTAGCCCCTTGAATGCCTACGGAGCACCGCTGGTTCCGAGGAAGAGGCCATGGAGGAAGAAGAAGAGGAGGGGGTGGAGGAGAGAGGTGTGTCACAATCAGCATTTTGGAGGCGTGGTGGCGGAACAACCTCCAACACTACTGCACCTTGTCCTGCATCCTTCCCAGCTGCCAGCAGAGTCACCCAATGCGCCGTGAAACTTAGGTAACGTCCCTGTCCATGCCTGCTGGACCATGAGTCAGCGGTAATATGCACCTTACCGCTGACCGCCCTGTCCAGCGAGGCATGGACATTGCCTTCCACATGCCGGTAGAGAGCCGGAATCGCCTTCCGTGAGAAAAAGTGACATTTGGGTACCTGCCACTGAGGAACCGCACATTCCACAAACTCACCGAAGGGGGCAGAGTCTACCAACTGAAAAGGCAGCAGTTGAAGTGCTAGCAATTTTGCCAAGCTAGCATTCAACCGCTGGGCATGTGGATGGCTGGGAGCAAACTTCTTTCGGCGGTGCAGCAGCTGGGGCAGGGAAATTTGCCTGGTACAATCTGACGTCGGTGTACCAAAAGCAGATTGCCCACAAGTACTTGGCTGTGACACACCTAATTCTACACCTTCATTCCTCTCACTGCAGGTCTCAGAGAGGACTGAAGGTCTAGTGGGGTTGGAAATCTCAGCTGATGAGGAGCAAGGAGAGATCCTCTTTGTTCTTTGGTGTGGGTCTTTTAGATACGCTTGCCAACGAACTGCATGGCAGGTCAACATATGTCTGGTCAAACATTTGGTACCCAAGTGGGAGATGTTTTGGCCACGCGAGATACGTTTGAGACATATGTTGCAAATAGCAGCGGTGCGATCTGATGCACTCGTCTCAAAAAAGGCCCACACCAAAGAACTTTTTGAATAACGCGCAGAGACTGCAGCGCCCTGCACATGTGGAGCTTTGGGGTGTGATGCAGTCAATGTGCTGCCCTTAGGCTGGCCCCTGGAGGGCATCCTGCCTCGTTGGTGATGTGCCGCCGCCTCCTCCTCCTCCTCCTCCTCCTCCTCTCTCCTATCAGGCACCCACGTTGAGTCAGTGACCTCATCATCCCCTCCCTCCTCATCACTGGAGCAAACCTGGCAGTATGCTGCAGCAGGGGGAGCATGACTGCCAGATTGCTGTCCTTCTTGGGCACCCCCTCTGTCCGTGCTCATGTTACTGCCTTCATCGAGCTCAGTATCGTCATCAGAGCCTTCCAAACGCTGGGCATCCTCCTGGAGCATGTACCCAACACTGTGGTCAAACAGTTCGAGGGAATCCTCATGAAGACATGGTGGAGCTAGGGAAGGAGTCACTGATGACATTGAGCTGAGGGAAGAGGCCGCTGCTTTGCCAGACAAAGCACCCTGGGCATGGGTGAGAGAGGATGAGGAGGATGAGGACGGCTTGGTCATCCACTCGACCAAGTCTTCCGCATGTTGCGGCTCAACACGGCCAGCTGCCAAAAAAAAGGCCAAGCATGTCCCATGGCCACGTGCTGATGAGGATGCACCGTCTCCACGACCAGCACTAGACACAGAGCCTGCTTGCCCTCTCTTATTGGCTTGTGACTGTCTGCCTCTCCTTCTTGGCCTTCCAGACATACTAATGGCCTGTAGCTGCACTAAGCTGGGATAGAACACCTGTAATTTTCTTCAGGTAGCTTTATATACTGTAACCAGACAAGCCTGCCTGTCAGTAGGAAGATAACAGGAACGGATCTAGCTGAACACTGTGAGCAGGACGCACTGTACTAAATGTAAATAGTCTAGCTGCCTGACCGTGGTACTAATAGGATCAAATAGAACACCTGTAATTTTCTTCAGGTAGCTTTATATACTGTAACCAGACAAGCCTGCCTGTCAGTAGGAAGATAACAGGAACGGATCTAGCTGAACACTGTGAGCAGGACGCACTGCACTAAATGTAAATAGTCTAGAAGATAACAGGAACGGATCTAGCTGAACACTGTGAGCAGGACGCACTGCACTAAATGTAAATAGCAGGAACGGATCTAGCTGAACACTGTGAGCAGGACGCACTGCACTAAATGTAAATAACAGGAACGGATCTAGCTGAACACTGTGAGCAGGACGCACTGCACTAAATGTAAATAGCAGGAACGGATCTAGCTGAACACTGTGAGCAGGACGCACTGCACTAAATGTAAATAGTCTAGAAGATAACAGGAACGGATCTAGCTGAACACTGTGAGCAGGACGCACTGCACTAAATGTAAATAGCAGGAACGGCTCTAGCTGAACACTGTGAGCAGGACGCACTGCACTAAATGTAAATAGCAGGAACGGATCTAGCTGAACACTGTGAGCAGGACGCACTGCACTAAATGTAAATAACAGGAACGGATCTAGCTGAACACTGTGAGCAGGACGCACTGCACTAAATGTAAATAGTCTAGAAGATAACAGGAACGGATCTAGCTGAACACTGTGAGCAGGACGCACTGCACTAAATGTAAATAGCAGGAACGGATCTAGCTGAACACTGTGAGCAGGACGCACTGCACTAAATGTAAATAACAGGAACGGATCTAGCTGAACACTGTGAGCAGGACGCACTGCACTAAATGTAAATAGTCTAGAAGATAACAGGAACGGATCTAGCTGAACACTGTGAGCAGGACGCACTGCACTAAATGTAAATAGCAGGAACGGATCTAGCTGAACACTGTGAGCAGGACGCACTGCACTAAATGTAAATAGCAGGAACGGATCTAGCTGAACACTGTGAGCAGGACGCACTGCACTAAATGTAAATAGCAGGAACGGATCTAGCTGAACACTGTGAGCAGGACGCACTGCACTAAATGTAAATAGCAGGAACGGATCTAGCTGAACACTGTGAGCAGGACGCACTGCACTAAATGTAAATAGCAGGAACGGATCTAGCTGAACACTGTGAGCAGGACGCACTGCACTAAATGTAAATAGCAGGAACGGATCTAGCTGAACACTGTGAGCAGGACGCACTGCACTAAATGTAAATAGCAGGAACGGATCTAGCTGAACACTGTGAGCAGGACGCACTGCACTAAATGTAAATAGTCTAGAAGATAACAGGAACGGATCTAGCTGAACACTGTGAGCAGGACGCACTGCACTAAATGTAAATAGCAGGAACGGATCTAGCTGAACACTGTGAGCAGGACGCACTGCATTAAATGTAAATAGTCTAGATAGAAGATAACAGGAACGGATCTAGCTAAACTGAATACAGTGTATATATATATATGCAACACCTGGGATGCATATATATACACAATACACTGTAAGTGCAGCTAACTGACTGACTGTTCTGCCTAATCTATCTAACTCAAATCAAATGACACTGTCTCTCTCTCTCTCTATCTCTCAGCACACCGGAACACACACTACACAGGGCCGCCGTGCAGGCGGCCTTATATAGTGTGGGGTGTGTACTAAATCCCCTGAGCCATAATTGGCCAAAGCCACCCTGGCTTTGGCCAATTACAGCTCTCTCTACTGACGGCGCTGTGATTGGCCAAGCATGCGGGTCATAGTGCATGCTTGGCCAATCATCAGCCAGCAATGCACTGCGATGCCGCAGTGAATTATGGGCCGTGACGCGCCACACGAATTTGGCGCGAACGGCCCATATCGTTCGCAATTCGACGAACGATCGAACAGCCGATGTTCGAGTCGAACATGGGTTCGACTCGAACACGAAGCTCATCCCTAGTGGTGATGATAGAAAAAGTAATATATCGTCTGCAAATATACATAATTTGTGTGTAATACCTCCTTCTTCAATGCCAGTTATAGTTTGGTTTGTTCTGATGTATTGGGCCATGGGTTCGAGTATAAGGGCAAATAATAAGGGAGATAATGGGCAACCCTTTCGATATTAAGGGCTTCAGATTTGTATCCAGCATATTTTATATAGGCTTTGGGTTTATTATATAATGCTTTGATCCATGTTAAAAAGTGGGGTCCAAAACCCCATTTTTGTAATGAATATTGCATATATTGCCAGGATACTGTGTCAAATGCCCTCTTAATATCGAGAGACAGAAAACATAAAGGGATTTTCCGTTTTTTAGCAATATGTGCCAATAACACTGCCCTGCGTATATCATCGCCTGCCTGTCTATTTGGCATGAAGCCTACTTGATCTCTATGTATTAATT
This sequence comes from Aquarana catesbeiana, assembly GCF_042186555.1. Taxonomy (NCBI): domain Eukaryota; kingdom Metazoa; phylum Chordata; class Amphibia; order Anura; family Ranidae; genus Aquarana; species Aquarana catesbeiana. The sequence continues at coordinate 714,309,613 of NC_133324.1, read as the reverse complement.
TTCCTATAATGCTATTGAGGCGTTTTGCTATTATTTTTGCTAATAATTTAATATCGAGGTTTAACAGAGAGATAGGCCGATAATTCACACAGGAAGTATCATCAGAAAGGGGTTTTGGGATCATACAAACAATTGCCATTAGTGTTTCTTGCCGAAAAGAATGTCCATCTAGAAGTTTGTTAAAAGTTTCAGTGAGAATGGGAGAGAGTATTTTTGAGAATGTTTTATAGTATAAAGCCGAGTAGCCGTCTGGGCCTGGTCTTTTATTAAGTTTTAGGTCTTTTATGGCGTTAGCAACTTCATCTATAGTTATAGGCTCATCCAAACTGCTTTTTTGATTTTGAGATAACTCAGGTAAGGTTATTTTTGAGAAGAAGGATTCAGCCTCTGTAGGATTAAATTCATTGTTTGTCTTGTATAAAGTTGCGAGATGTGAGTGAAATTTATGGACTATTTTAACTGGATTACAAGTGTAAACATTTTTTGATAATTTCAAACGTATTGGTTTGAAAGATTTGTTAGTTGAATTTAATGCCCGAGCCAAATATGTACCTGGTTTGTTTGTATTCATGTAGAAATTGTGTTTGGAGCGTTTGAGGGATTTATCAACTGATTCCGTGAGAAATAGATCGTATTCCAATCTAGATTTTTCCAGATGAGATTTTGTACTCTGAGATGGATTATCTTGGAATGATATGTAGGCTGCATTAAAATTGAGTTCTAGTTTTTTTGCTAGATTTTTGCGTTCCCGTTTAAATAGTGCCATTTGTCTTTGTATTGTACCACGCAAGACAGGCTTATGAGCTTCCCACAGTGTTATTGGGGAGATGTCTGTTGTATTATTAATTGATATGTATTCCTTTAAAGCTTGTTCAATGGCCATCTGATGTAGTGGGTGTTTGAGCATTATGTCCGGTAAGTACCACGTTGGGTCATGCGCTTTTGGTATGGCTGAGGCTATAGTAGTGTATACTGCATTATGGTCAGACCACGGAATCGGAATTATATCTGATGCAATAATTTCTGGTATCATTCCTATTGTTAGAAAAATATGATCTATTCTGGTGAAGGTTTGATGAGGGTACGAGAAATAAGTGAATTTCTTTTTCATTGGGTTACTTTCTCTCCATGAATCTACCAGATTGTATTTGGAAAGAAGTTGAGAAAAAGGTAATCTAGAGGTTATTTTGGATGGTGTAAAAGGTGATTTATCTAGAAATGGGAGGAGGACCTGGTTCGAATCCCCACACATTATCACTGTTCCTATTTTGTGTGTATTAATCACTTGTAATATATGTGAGAGGAATGGTGTAGGTTGTTTGTTAGGAGCGTAGTAGGAAATCACCGTGATTGCTGTATCCATTATATAACCCATGAGTATCAAGTATCTACCTTCTGGGTCTTTAATTTCTGATGATAAGGTGAATGGTGTGGATCGGTGAAATGCAATTAGAGTTCCCCTTTGCTTGGTACAGGCAGAAGCCGTGTAAATTTGTTGATAAAAAGGAGAAATATATTTTGGAGTAGAATCTTTGGTGAAGTGTGTTTCTTGGAGGCATACTATGTGAGCCTTCTTGTTATGGAAAGTACGGAAGGCTTTGGTCCTTTTTTGAGGGACATTTATTCCCTGAACATTCAGAGAAAGTATATTCAGTGGTGCCATGGCAATAGATCAAATAGTTTTGACTTACTTTTTGTTATGCAGAGCTGACTGCGCAGATCAACCTGTGTGGACTGAAGAGATGAATAGATAGAAAAGAAACCAGTGAATTCTGGAGTAAAGAGTAAACAAAAAACATACGAGATTAGATGATACATTGTATAAATTATTTTTTGCAAGTAATCACAATTTACCCGTGAAAGAGAATAAATATCTCTCTCAGGGGAATAAGTGCCTTCGTCACACTCCCACATAATATGGTTGGGAGAATGAGGAGGGCTAATGGGGGTACATGGATCTTCCGCTTACAGGAGAGAAGTGCTATGTCAAAAGACATCAAAATGATGTTTCATTAATTGGAGTGCAGAATATAGTTTTTGTTGAAATTATTTATTCCAGGGTGGTTGTATATGGTTAGTCTTGCCCTAGGCTAAATAATTCAGTTAGAAAGGTACTGTTAATAACTTTGGTATTGATGAAGATAGTTTGAATTATTTTGGGATTTTAACCCTTTTAGAGTAAACAATTACATATTTTATTCATACGTAACTGTTTAGATATGTTAACTCATAAAATTGAGGTTGTATTGCTTCAGATTAGAATAAACAAAAACATAATTCTAGGAACTAGTTAGATAATAATATATTTGTTTTAAGAAAAGAAAGAAAAAGCTTCCATTACTTCTGGATTATTGAACATATTTGTCCTAAAAAGTAATAAATCTATTGTTATTACCTGATAATATATAACTGAACAAGAATTTCCTTATTTCACTTATATATTCTAAGGCTATATGAATCAGAAGTAATAAGAAATATAACTGGAATGTAACATGATCCCACACAGTGTGTGACTATCAGAATGCAGTTACATTCAGTTATAAATATAGGTTTTTTATAGAGAATCATCTCTTAGTATAATAAATGAAAAGATATCAGGAATTAGGATGTCAGTCCATTGAATCTTCTTGGTCCATGGATGATGTGGCATAACGGCCTCTTTTGTGAGAATGGTGATTCCCATTTTGTTCTGAAATTTTCTGGGTGCTGCCTGAAGGTGAAGATGCCATTCTTATGCGTGTGGGGGTGTTGCTGCTTGTGGGTTCTGTCAGATTTAATTTTAAAAGGGTTTGTTGTAGTTCATCTGCTGATCTGCTTCTGTAAATTGTACCTTGGTAGTTAAATCTGACTGAAAAGGGGAAGCCCCATTGATACATAATGTTGTGGCGTTGCAGTTCCATTAGTTGGGGTTTCATGGATTGTCTTTTAGTAATAGTAAGTTGGGATAGGTCAGCAAAAATTTGATAATTGTGTCCTTGAAAATTAAGTTCCTTTTTTTCTCTTGCAGCAATTAGTATTTGTTCTTTCGTTCTGTAATAATGAAATTTTGTGATTATATCACGTGGGGGTCCATCTTTCTTTTTGGCTGTGAGGGCTCTGTGTATTCTGTCCAGTTCTAAACGTTCAATAGGGATATCTGGCTTTAGTTCTTGTAATAGAGCAGTAATAGTAGATTGCAGGTCTGTCACAGTTTCAGGTATTCCCCTTATGCGTAAGTTTGAACGTCTGGCTCTATTTTCGTAATCTTCGAGCTTAGTTTGAAGTATTAAATTCTCTTTTTTTAATTGTTCCAATTCTGTTATATTTTCTAGGGTTGTAATTTCAATTTCATCCATTTTTATTTCTAAAGCTGCGGTGCGGTTTCCCACCTCTCTTTTTTCTTTGGTTAGGCTTTTTGTTATTTGGTCTGAGGTTTGTTTTAAAGCCTTATGAATCATATTTTCAAATTGTAATAATATTACTGGGGATACTGAGGAGGCTTGTGGAGAAGTTTGTGAGAGGATTTGTTCTGTATCTGACTCAAATGGAGAGTCTTGCTGTGACATTTTCTGTCTGTGAGAGCACCCTGATGCTGTAACTTGTGAGGTGACTGGAGCTGCTTCAGCTGCAGTGAGTGCCTGTGAGCTCTTTGTGAGGTGATTTTTATTTCTGCCACGGTTTCCTCCCAGTACCATATTTCCTGCCCAAACTTTTACAGTTTGTTCCCTGGGGCAAAAAGGTTCAAATGGATACCTTTTGAGCCTGCAGGCTCCGCTTTGTCCTTCTCTTCTCTCCTCAGCGGTGTGGAGCTCTAACAATGCATGTCTGCTCTGCTAGGCTCCGCCTCCTGCCCCCCACATTTATATATTTTTCAGATACACTCTGGCTTTCTTTCCTTTTTTGGTGCTGGACATTGGATATCTTTTTGATATATTTCCCTTAACATTGTGATCATTAGAATTGATGCTGGGATGAGTGTGTTGTCTTATGCCGCGTGCACACGAGCGGACTTTTCGACCGGACTGGTCCGACGGACTATCCGACAGACTTTCGGCGGACTTCCAACGGACTTTCCCAATGAACGGGCTTGCCTACACACGATCACACTAAAGTCCGACGGATTTGTATGTGATGACGTACGACCGGACTAAAATAAGGAAGTTGATAGCCAGTAGCCAATAGCTACCCTAGCGTCGTTTTTCACCCGTCGGACTAGCATACAGACGAGCGGACTTTTCGATAGGAACTGGATCCGGCGGAGTTTCCGACGTAAAGATTTGAAACATGTTCCAAATCTAAAGTTCGTCAGATTTTTGACCGAAAAAGTCAGCTGCAGCTCCGATGAAGCCCACACATGGTCGAATTGTCCAGTCGAAAAGTCCGCTCGTGTGTACGTGGCATTAGAGCCACTTTCATATGTCCAAGTGACATGTTAGTAGACTATGGGACATTTTTAATATTACTTATTTTTTTGGGGAAATTACTTGAGATTTACAGTTCCTTATTTGTTTTTTGGCAGTGTTGAATTGTAGAAGTGCCACTTGTGGGGGGACCACAGGTGGGTTAGAGTCCCAAAAGGTATGGGATGGAAAAATACCTGTCACACAAAATGGAGAGACAGAAATGAAAATTGTCAGTCTTTCTTCCTATGATCTCTTGGCCACACATGAGGCTATTTTGGGTCCCATAATGAAATGTAATAGCTTTGACAGATCAATATCTTCCCTTGATATTAAAAACTGAGCACTCCAGAAACTCCAGCATTTGGGAAGTCAAATTAATGGGTGATTGGTCCCAGATAACGAGACAGGAATATAGATCCCCAATATAGATCCCCAAGCTATCTAGGTCACTTGTGGGAGGAAAGGCATATGGATGCAATGAAGGATGAACTAATAGACATAGTCTTGAGTTTGGTAAGGGAGAATGAGTAATTGGGTGAGAAAGGTGATGTGTGTAGGTCTATTACAAGCTTGGAGGAAATTAATTTGTGGACCAAGTCGAGGACTTTCCTTTCAGGGGCAAAGTATACAAAGTTTTCTTGGAGCTGTTATAGGGAATTTAAAGAAATTACATTTCCAAACCACTCATGGAGACAATTTAACACTTGGGGAATCAATGTTTCTGGAGGAATTCAGATAGAATCAGGACATCACAATAAAGCAAGGGGGCATATCATGGTCCTAGATAGGTCAAATTATTTAAAGTGGTATTAAACCCAAACCCAAAAATTTTTATATTAGTATATTTATTTATTTCAAGGAGGGGTTCCCTGACCGAGAAGGTCAGTGAATTCATTAATAAGCCATTTCAACCATTTGTAGTGACGTTACCCTCATATGTAAGGGATACTGAATATCTTATAACACTATAGGATGCTATCATTGTGCCTGCTGGCATGCTATAAGTGACACTGGAGATTGAACCAGTATATTTCTCCATTCCCCACATTTTGGGTACTTGGTTGGTGAAAAAGTATTAAATATTAGACTAAAGAATCAAGCACATAATAAATAATACAATTATGTGTAACATAGGTAATTATTGCCAAGCTCAAGGTACATTTATGAGCACAAAATGTGCCCCTGTATATGCAAATCTGTATTTATGGAAATAGAAATGCCAAGTGGTTGGAGGGGAGGCCTTGTTGGTGTGCCTGTCCAGGGTTCTATCCAGATACAGGTATATTGAAGATGTTCTCATCCTGTGGAAAGGGAATAAGGAGCTTTAGTCGTTCTGCGTGGAGACACTTGGGAACAATTCTTCAAATGTGAAATTTACAAGTAATTTTTGGGAAACTGCAGACACATTTTTGGACCCCGCAATAGAAGTTGGAAAGAATGGGGTATTTATTTGCAAATGGGAAGTCCACAGTTTCAATCTTCTGCATGCTGCAGAACCTTTAATTAGGGATATACCAGTTGCACAGTACATGCAGACTTGCAGGAACTGTAACCCCTTTAGTGATTTTGAAAAGAAAGGTGAATCAAGATCAAGATTTTGTGGAAGAGTTTACAAAGAAAAATGGCATAAAAAGTGTTTTTTGTAGGGCAAGAGAAGATGTAAGCAATGATTCGCATTGCAAACCAAATTGAAAGAAGAGTAGCAACATCACAAAGATGTGTTTCCAATATACCAAAGTTTCATCCAAAGTATTTGATATCTGTCTGAGACATTGGAGTCTCCTGATGTCATACAATAAGCTTAAAAAATACATAACTGGAGGTGCATGTGCGGAAGCTCGCAAGATGGCTGCGTCCCTCTAGCTCTCCATGCCACCATGGCCCCTTAACCCACCACTGCAGCGTTCGGAGTGCCCACCCGCACACCACATTGGGACGATAGTGAAGGGGAACCCCCCAGGAACAAATTAATAACAGCGCCGGCTAGAAGAAGCCTAGCCCGCCAGATGACTGCCGCGGCCAGCCCGCTCAGCTATGCCAAGATGGTGGCCGTGCCATGAGGGGGATACACAGATACTGAAGAGGAAGCATCCATTGCTGATCAGGACACAGCTCCTTTATCACCCCCAGGTACTGCAAACTCGCCACTGTGTATGGCTCCCTCCCCTACCTCCACCAAATCCTTGCTAGGAGGAACGGGGATAGGTCTCCCCACTACACCTATGACGGATCCACACACAGGCATACTCCTCTGTGAGGGAGAAGCCTGTGACATTAGCCCTGCTCCCACTGACTTCACCTCAATGATGCAAGCTTTCTCCCAAATGCTTTCCAGGGGCCTCACTCTTAATGCAGCCCAAATTACTTCATCTATTCATACTGACCTACAACAATTGGGAATGAGGATTGAAGTAATAGAAAAGAAAGCGGACCAGTCTGTGGCCAGGATCAATCAAAAGTCAGCCAGGCTCCAAGACATTCAGGACCAGCTAGAAACCGCTCCCTCAAAGATCGATGACCTCGAGAACAGGTCGCGTAGGTACAATTTCAGAATAAGGGGGCTCCCCGAATTGGTGAAAGAGGTACACCCAGCAGTTAAGTCACTTATCCTGACATAGCTGAACACCGTCTGGAACTTGACAGAGTGCATAGAGATTTACAGCCCCTTCGTGCTGATGGTCTCCACAGGGACATTATTGTGAAACCACATTTTTACACCGTGAAGAGGAGGTTATGAGGAAGGCTAGAGGGACAGAAGCCCTTAACATCCATGGTTATGCTGTTCAGATATTTGTTGACCTCTCCCCATACACAGTACAAAAATGACAATCGCTGAAACCACTACTACAGATCTTGACGCAGGAAGAGATCCCGTATAGATGGTAGTTAGGGGGGTTTTTACGGGACGTGAGGTTCCACTTTTGGGGCTCAAGCTGGGGTTGGAAGAGACTGTGCACATAGCCCCTATGTTTGACCATGTTGGTAATTGTATTCGAAGTTCCTTTTTGTCATATGCTTCTCTCAAGTTGAGCTAGTTAACCCTCTCCACAACACCTTATCTAGTTGATAAAGTTCCCGGGATGGGTTCACCCATTCCAAAGTATGGAAAGACTTTATTTTCCCGCTTGCCCCTTAACAATGGTTTGACTGTACTCTCCACTGAGAGGGTATTGCCCCAGAAGGTGAGATGGGCACGGTTTTGCTCAAGGCCGGTGATAATGCCCCCGATTCTTTCGCATTTGGTGGCGCTGTGCAACACACTTTATAAAATCTGTGCTCTGATATCCCCCCAGAAACCCCTATCTCATATATTCCACAACCCAAGATTTCCCCCAGGCCTTGACATCCAATCCTTTGGCTGGTGGACTGACAAAGGCCTTTTTACGCATAGGCCACTTTCTTACCCCGGCCAGTCCCATCACTCTTAAACACTGTAAACAGAAGCTGGAAATGCCCGACTCTGAACTTTTCCACTTCTCCCAAATTGCACATTTCCTTAACTCATTAGGCACTAGCAGACAGGAACCCCCCACCATCACCCCTTAATAGCAGTGGTGCTCTAATGCCATAGATCAGAGGGGGGGATATCTCTGATATATTCTGCTTTGGCTAGCAGGGATGATATCCCGGCGTACGCTCGAGTCTGGGAGGTGGACACCGGTTGCTCCTGGAAGGCGGCTGTATGGTATCACGCGAGTCAACACTCCTTTAAAGGTATTTTAAATATCTCCCTGACAGAAGCTCATTTCAAGATCCTAACTAGGTGGTACTATGTCCCCTCCAGGCTGGCAATGATTTACCCAGGGACATCGCCTTTATGTTACCGTGGGTGTGACCTGGAGGGCACTATGTTCCACATCTGGTGGTCCTGCCCCCACATTAGATCCTATTGGAACAAGGTCTTTCACACTCTAAGAATAATAACAGACTCCTACTATTGCCCTCCTGAGCCGACCCATTCCTGGGCTGCCCAAACACTTACAGGCTATCACATTCTATATTCTTTTAGGAGCCAAGATAACAATTGCAAAAGCATGAAAAACCCCTACTGTACCCTTTACGGGATTCAAGAGGAAAGTTTAATGGATATTGGCACAAGAAAATATTGTAGCAAAACTACACGATAGTTTGAAAAGATTTAATGCTATGTGGGAGCCTTGGGCCTCTTACTGCAACATCTCCCTGTGCCCGGGCATATAACTCTGAATCGTGGACGAACCTGGACTTCTCCCTCTACCTTTCCTTTCCTTCCCTTTCTTTTTTTTTTTTTTCACTCTTTGGGACACTCTGCTCCCACCTTCTGATTTAGCGAAAGAGGGTTTCTACACCCCCCTCTGGTGGAGCAGGAGAAGCAGTACTTGGGCTAGCATGTAACGGTAGATAAAGCAGTAATCCTGCCAGTCCACCTTTTTGGCCAGTGACACATTATCACAAAAAACTGTTAACACAGGCCCAGTACTGCTAACAGACCATGGGGGGAGTGGGAAAGGGGGTGAGGCACTGGCCTGGGGGAGACCGGAAATTTCCACATAGAGTTCCCAAAGGGGTGGGGTGCCAGGTGGCTCCTGGGTTGGATGGCTGGCTCCTTCTCACGGTCTCCTGCTGGGAAAGCGACCGGATCACATTGTACTGAGATATCTACTGGACCACTTTAAAGGTTAACTATTTACCTACAAACATCTTAAGGTTAGATTAGATACTGTTATTCAAAGGTTCATTATGTTTTTACTATGTTTTTCCTGTTACTGGACCTTTTGGTCTGATGCTGAGATTGATTCTGTACTGCATCGTACTTGTTTTTCTTATCGTCAAAACTCAATAAAATACTTTGAAAGTAAAAAATACATAACTGTACAACAAGGTATTATTTATTGAAGAACTAAGTCAATATGTGATTTGTCCACACAGCAATGTGGGAATAGCTGAGGAGAATACCCACTGCAATACGAATAGTTAGAATAGTGTGTGGGTGGTTAAAATGGCACCACATCCTAATTAGTTACATAGTAGGTGAGGTCGAAAAAAGACACAAGTCCATTATGTCTAACCTATGTGTGTGATTATATGTCAGTATTACATTGTATATCCCTGTATGTTGTGGTCGTTCAGGTGCTTATCTAGTTTCTTGAAACTATCGAAGCGCCCCGCTAAGACCACCGCCTGTGGAAGGGAATTCCACATCCTTGCCACTCTTACAGTAAAGAACTCCCTTCCGCGAAAAAGTTTAATGCCTATTGTGGAGTCACCAGTATGGTATATGTATATTGAAATCATATCTCCTCTCAAGCGTCTCTTCTCCAGAGAGAATAAGTTCAGTGCTCGCAACCTTTCCTCATAACTAATATCCTCCAGGCCCTGTATTAGCTTTGTTGCCCTTCTTTGTACTCGCTCCATTTCCAGTACATCTGTTATAAACCAGATGTGACCAGAACTGTGTGACTGCGACAGAGTGAATCAGACATAAATAGGTGAAAGTAAGTTTATTAAGGAAAATGCATATGTGAACACACCACCAATACAGAGTGAACAACCAAACAGTGATATAAAACCAACCAGCATATGTAGCAAGAGGGAGTACCAGAATTGTAGTCAAGCCAGGCCGGGGTCATAAACAGGGAATCAGTAGCTGGGAAGGGAGATAAACAGGACAAGAGAGGATAGATGGATCACAGGAGGGACGGGTCAGGTACAAGGCTCAGAGTCCAGGGTTCAGGTAACGGACAGGAAACAAGATCAACAGATTCCAGGAATCAGGCTTCTGGTTCAGGCTACAGGTTCAGGAATTAGGAATCAGAGTAACAGGATACAGGTCAGGGCTCAAGGAACAATACTAGGGCAACATAAGTGTGCAATTGCTGGGTATTTATACTACAGTTCTGCTAATTAAAGTCAGGTGACACCTGTCTGCAGAGCGGAATACCTGCTCCATACTTCCAGGATTCCTCCACTGGTGGACGCCAGTACTGCGGCCCAAAGGTGATAGAATACTTGCAGGAAAGAGCTCTTCTGACAGCTCCGAACTGCCAGGAGACACCTGCTGGTGGACCTCAGTACTGCATGCCAAATGATTGATATCACCAGCGGAGGAGACCTTTCCTGACAGTACCCCCCCTTGAAGGAGTGACCTCCGGACGCTCCAACTAGCTGTTGCTGGGGAAAGTCCATGGTGTCCGGCCGGGCAGCGGGCACCTCAAGCTGGGCAGCAAGCAGTGGCACATCAGGCTGGGTAGCGGACAGGAACACACCAGGCTGGGCAGCGGACAGGAACACTCCAGGCTGGGCAGCAGACAGGAACACTCCAGGCTGGGCAGTGGACAGGAACACTCCAGGCTGGGCAGTGGACAGGAACACTCCAGGCTGGGCAGTGGACAGGAACACTCCAGGCTGGGCAGTGGACTGGAACACTCCAGGCTGGGCAGTGGACAGGAACACTCCAGGCTGGGCAGTGGACAGGAACACTCCAGGCTGGGCAGCGGACAGGAACACTTCTGGCTGGGCAGCAGGCACGGGCACTTCTGGCTGGGCAGCAGGCACGGGCACTTCAAGCTGGGCAGCAGACAGGAACACTTCCGGCTGGGCAGCAGGCATGGGCACTTCCGGCTGGGCAGCAGGCACTTCAGGCTGGGCAGCAGGCATGGGCACTTCAAGCTGGGCAGCAGGCACGGGCACTTCAAGCTGGGCAGCAGGCACGGGCACTTCAAGCTGGGCAGCAGGCACGGGCACTTCAAGCTGGGCAGCAGGCATGGGCACTTCAAGCTGGGCAGCAGGCACGGACACTTCTGGCTGGGCAGCAGACACGGGCACTTCCGGCTGGGCAGCAGGCACGGGCACTTCAGGCTGGGCAGCAGGCACGGGCACTTCAGGCTGGGCAGCAGGCACGGGCACTTCAGGCTGGGCAGCAGGCACGGGCACTTCAGGCTGGGCAGCAGGCACTTCAGGCTGAGCAGCAGGCACGGGCACTTCAAGTTAGGCAGCAGACAGGAAAGGAGGATTGGGATATGGTAGAGAAGAGGCAACAGTAGCTGGGGGAAGTTCCTGTGGGTTTGTAGGCAGCTGAGAAGAGGCAGGTGGGTTGAATGCAGGATAGGTACAGGGAGCAGAGACCGGATATGAGTATTTGGTTGGGAGCAGTGTATACTGAGCTGCAACTGTGGTTGACATGGGTGATGGGGAAACATACATTTGGGTAGAAAGTATAGGTTGTACAAACTGTGCTTTTAATTCTCCCTGTCTAACAAAAGACTGAGCAGACACAATGCACTCCACAATCACCTGTGGGGAACAGGCTGAATAGTGCTCACAAAAATTGGCTGAATCATCTTCAAAAAAGCCATACTAGGGATACAACCTGATTCATATCAAAAGGAGGAGTGAAATCATCACAGCCCTCTGAAATACAGGACAGGGCCAGCTCAGTACATAGCTTGATCAAAGGCTGCACCTCCCCAAACAATATATAACCCTGATCGACCAGGGAGTGAGCCAAACGTATAGTGGCAAACAACTGGCCACTAGACCATTCTTTCAAAGCCTGGCGGCAATAATCACCACTTTCAGATGCCAGCAGAGAAAAATAAATAACCTCATCAGCATTCATGTTTGCAACCAACTGAATCAAAATGGTTCCCCTGTGCAGCCACTTCTGGTCAGGGATGGCCCTGGTATTCTGTCACAAACCAAATGTGACCAGAACTGTGTGACTGCAACAGAGTGAACCAGACATAAATAGGTGAAAGTAAGTTTATTAAGGAAAATGCATATGTGAACACACCACCTATACAGAGTGAACAACCAAATAGTGATATAAAACCAACCAGCATATGTAGCAAGAGGGAGTACCAGAATCGTAGTCAAGCCAGGCCGGGGTCATAAACAGGGAATCAAGAGAGGATGGATGGATCACAGGAGGGACAGGTCAGGTACAAGGCTCAGAGTCCAGAGTCCAGGGTTCAGGTAACAGACAGGAAACAGGATCAACAGGTTCCAGGAATCAGGCTTCAGGTTCAGGCTACAGGTTCAGGAATCAGGAATCAGGAATCAGGAATCAGAGTAACAGGATACAGGTCAGGACTCAAGGAACAATACCAGGGCAACATAAGTGTGCAATTGCTGGGTATTTATACTACAGTTCTGCTAATTAAAGTCAGGTGACATCTGTCTGCAGAGGGGAATACCTGCTCCATACTGCCAGGATTCCTCCGCTGGTGGACGCCAGTACTGCAGCCCAAAGGTGATAGAATACTTGCTGGAAAGAGCTCTTCTGACAGCTCCGAACTGCCAGGAGACACTCAGGACCTCAGTACTGCATGCCAAATGATCGATATCACCAGCGGAGGAGACCTTTCCTGACAACATCCTTCCTAAAGACTGGTGCCCAGAACTGGACAGCATACTCTAGGTGTGGCCGGACCAGTGTCTTGTAGAGCGGAAGAATTATCATTTTATCTCTGGAATTAATCCCCTTTTTAATGCATGCCAATATTCTGTTTCTCTGTGACGGCAGAGGGGGTGGGGTCACCGGGTGGCCCCGCCCTCTGATATATAAGAAGAGAAGCGTCACAGAGCGGGAGCCTCCCATGGATGCAGAGCGGCCCAAGAACGAAGCGGGGAAGAAGACACCACGGAGGAAGATGCCGGACGAGAACACCGGAGCAAGAAGCAGAGGATCAGAGGAAGAGTCAGAGGAAGAAGAAGATGGAGGAAGAAACCGAAGGCAGAAGGAAGGAAGAAGGAAGAATACCCGAAGAAGATGGAAAGAAGAAGACTTTAAATAAAGGAATTGTCAAAAACTGTCTCTTGTAATTTTTAACATTTTTGACACTTTTTTGTGAAATGCCAATACCATTTCACACGGGGGGGCAGGATCTGGGGGTCCCCTTGTTAAAGGGGGCACCCCACTCCATTTTTTTTTTACATTTTGGCGCGGGGTTCCCCTTAATATCCATACCAGACCTGAAGGGCATGGTATGGAATTCAGGGGGACCCCCCACGCCATTTTTTTTTAAATTTTGGTTTGGGGTTCCCTGGGTGGGGAAATCCCATGCCATTTTTATCAATGAACTTTTATGTGTATTGTCGAACCGACAATTCATTAATAGCCACGAGTAGTTTTAAATGACTTTTTTTTTCTTTGAAATGTCATTTTGCTGTCAGACTGTTCTAAACACAGGAAACATGCGCCCCTTTACAGGCATACTATAGACACCCCCCAGGTATGACATTTAAAGGAATATTACACTTTTATTGTTTCACTTTAAGCATTATTAAAATCACTGCTCCTGAAAAAAACACCCGTTTTTAAAACTTCTTTTTGCATTGATACATGGTCCCTGAGGCAGGACCCAGGTCCCCAAACCTTTTTTGACAATAACTTGCATATAAGCCTTTAAAATTAGCACTTTTGATTATTCATGTTCATGTCCCATAGACTTTAACAGTGTTCGCACAAACCTTTTGCCTGTTCGCATGTTCTGGTGCAAACTGAACAGGGGGGTGTTCGGCTCATACCTACCCAGTACCCAGAACAGGCTAGGGTAGTATATGAACAGGCTAGGGTGGTATATGGACTGGCTATGGTAGAATACAGACAGGCTAGGGTGGTATATGGATAGGCTAGGGTAGTATATGGACAGGCAAGGGTGGTATATGGACAGGCTAGGGTAATATGCGGACAGGCTAGTGTGGTATACGGACAGGCTAGGGTAGTATATGGACAGAATAGGGTGGTATAGGGACAGGCTAGGGTGGTATACGGACAGGCTAGGGTAGTATACGGACAGGCTAGGGGGGTATATGCACAGGCTGGGGTGGTATATAGACAGGCTAGGATGGTATATAGACAGTGGTATATGGACAGGCTAGGGTAGTATATGGACAGGCTAGGGTAGTATATGGACAGGCTAGGGTAGTATACGAACAGGCTAGGGTAGTATACGGAGAGGCTGGGGTGGTATACGGACAAGTTAGGGTGGTATATGGACAAGCTAGGGTAGTATACAGACAAGCTAGGGTGGTAAACGGACAGGCTAGGGTGGTATATGGACAGGCTAGGGTAGTATATAGACAGGCTAGGGTAGTATACGAACAGGCTAGGGTAGTATACGGAGAGGCTGGGGTGGTATACGGACAGGCTAGGGTAGTATACGGACAGGCTAGAGTAGTATATAGTCAGGCTAGGACCTAGTCTAGGGGTGGGGAGAGGGACAGAGAAGGAGGAAGAGGGGAGAGAGGAGGGTGAGAAGGGGGAAGGAAAAGAAGGGGGAAAGGTAGAGAGAGAAAAAGAAAGGGGGATGCATAGCACAAAGGGATGAGAACAGAGTGGGGGTTATTCTGGGGATTGAAATCTCACTCACCAATTATGCCCTTCCCATTCAGGCTGGTGTCCCTCAGGGCTGTGGCAGCTAGCAGCTACTGTTTGAAAACTGCTGCCCAGCTGCCCACAAAACTCCTCTCACAGTACAGTGCAAGTGCATTGCACGCAAGTGGCTGAAGTGTGGGTGGCTTTGGACGGGCACAAATGAGAGGCGGAGTATCAGATTGCACAAGCAGCGGCATGAGTAGGGGTTAGGAGGACAGTGGAGACAGGATACAGCCCGACTCCTGTGCAAGCTGGCTTTACCTGTTCTCACTGTGTCACTATGACAGGCTGCGAGAGGCTGTGGAATGCCCGAGCTAAAGAGAAATAACCGCTCTCGATCTCCACACTGTACAGGTGCCTGGGGGAGAACACGCTTCTCCCCCAGCTGCCCACAGAGACTTTGCCCCTACTCCGCTGGCTCTTGTTTATCCTCATCTCTAGCCAGTTCATCCTCTGGCTTGTCACCCCGCATCCAGCAATAGAGCTTCAATCTACTTGGTATGGCAGGGTGTGATAGCAGTGAGCAGTGCAGGGTCACTGTGTCAGCAAGAATTTTACCGCCCCTCCTATCCTAGCACCCTAGGCAGCTGCCTGTCCTGCCTAATGGTGACGCCGGCCCTGCTCTAATCTATCCTCATAGCTGAGCTCCTCCATGTCTCTTATCAGTTTGGTTGTTTGGTTGCCCTTCTCTGCACTTTCTCCAGTTCCCTGATATCCTTTTTGTGAACTGGTGCCCAAAACTGAACTGCATATTCCAGATGAGGTCTTACTAAAAAGAGAAACAAAAATAATATGGAAACTGAATGCAACTTTCCACTCTGGACTCAATGATATTCTAAGCTTTAGTTTTTGTTTTTTTGTAAGTCTAGGTTGAATTTAAAAAAGCTGTTTATTAAAGACTAGTACACACTGCTAGCCTTTTTTGTTCAACCCAGCCAGCTTCTGTCGGGACGGCTGCCGTACACATGAGCCGAATGTTGGCCCATGTGTAAGGTCTTTAAAAGTGGTGTTAGATCCTTTGAGTAAAGTCATATTTTGGGTATAAATGCAATTGTTCAGCTAGCAAGGTTGGAAATTGAAACCACTGGTGAGTCATTGCACTGTGTGCGGAACTAAGATTGATAATTGTGAGCCCCCAAGTAGGTTAATTATTAATGCATCAAAAAGTTTTAAAAAGTTTTATGTGAAGAGGGTTGAAATTTTGGTGAAGTTTTAATTACATTTGTTAGATGAATATGGGGAGATATTTTCCACATATGGCAGCGTGCATTTGCACTAGGTACATATATGCATCTTTTTATGGAGTGTAAATTGTATGTGAATGGATAAGACTTAAGTGAAGATTCCAGGAGTTCATACTGTTTTTATATAAACTCCCTTGCGGTGGATGGTGGTTGCAGCATCCTTTATCTGACATCTGCATCATCCCGTAATATGCCTTGAGGCCCCAAGGTGTGTGCAGTGCATCATAGGCTGTGTCTGCTCTGTGAGGCTGGATAAGCATGGAGGCATCATCGAACATGGCTGCTCAGCAGTGAGGCTAGAACACCAAGAGAGAAATGAGACATAGAGGATCTGATAATGGGTGTGCCCCATGGCATAAGAGGCCACTGGGGTGCCAAGTTTGATTTTTTTTTCCATAAGAGGGGACCTTAAAGGGAAAACAGAAGACACCCTGAGACAGACAAGTCAGACCTGCAAAATTGCCAGATGTATAGTCCTAGAGGAGACAGGTTGTAGCTAAGATACTGATTATAATTGTACTGCCTCACCAGAGCAATATCATTGGGAATCCAGCCTCTGTAACTGAGCCTTTAATTTATATGCATGCTTTGATGGATGGCAGTGCATCATTCTGTGAGACAAATCTTATGGTATAAGGAAGGCTTTGGCCAAAAAGCGTTAGCATGTATGGATTTTGCTATTGCTGTAATGCTCGAATAAAAGTTTTCTAATGAAGAAGCTGTCGAGCTGCCAGCTTGCATTTGTTTGGACTTGCGGTGAATACTTTCAGCCAGGGTGTCCACACTCTGCTCATATACTTGGGCAAGTTTCTGTTACAATATCATTGCATTGAGCAGTAGCTCACACTGATGCTGTTAAGGAGGGTGCGGATTATCCAGTCAATTGCAAGATTTTCTTCTTTTGAACTGATCTAAATATTAGGAGATGTACTGATTACAAGAGGTCAGTCAACTTATGTCCCTCCACAGCACATGTTTATGCGGATGAGAGATGGAGACCACTATACCTTTTTAATGTATTTACTGGTGGCTAGAAGACAGTTTTGTTATTCATGAGTAGAACTTCCTTTTATGACTGACATGAATACAGTATGTAGGCAGCTTGCATTGTTTGAAAACCTAGGAATGGAGGTTACAACGGAGAAGTGGACAAGGATTACAGTAGATGAAATAAAATCTCTTTTGTGATCCCGCTTTTCCAAAGTCTAGCAAAGTGGAGGTACTTTTGCAGCATTATCCACACCCCTGATATTTTCTAGAGTTTATTGTGCTGAAAGACCAGTATGTGAATGATCTGCATAGGAACAAAGTATACATGTGGAAGGAGTCTCATACATTAGGAGTCATAGTGCATAGTGCCATAGTGAATATCTCCCATGTAACACTGAGCAATTAATGATATTGTGGTTATGCCCTATGTATTTAGTCACAGTATCAAAAGTGGTTACACCCCCTCAGTCAATGATGTAGAAAAGGGAATCGTACTGCCCGCTTTATATAGTTCAGAAGTTATCCAAGACTTACATAAAGGTCCCTGAAGGGGAGCACCTGTGTTCTTTTTCGAATTCAGAAATAACAGACAATTTACACTATTGTTCAGTTCTGTTTGTTAGGTGGGAGATCAATTTATTTGATGATATGTATGAAGTAGGATTATACCAACAACGTATATTATGTACATTGAGAACAAATATTTTCCACACAGTTTTGGAAATGAAGGATATCTTTGAGGTACTAGTTATAGGCATTGTGTGGATCTAATCGTGTATTGAATGGTGCATGTAGTGAGATTTACCTATTGCCCTTTATATTTATTTTGGCATTTTTAATGTTTCTATTGTTGGTTCTTAATCTGTAAAGTCTACTCCTCCATTAAAGATTTAATAATTATCTTGCTATTTATGTTAAACTAGAGCAATTTAGAAATTGTAAATAATCTCAGCCCCCTCCCTACCCTATTATCTCCTACCCCTGGTGTGACCTACCGGCAGGATCTGGTGATTCCTGGCCATGCTTTGGTAACTTCCCACATAGACAACTACAACTTCCTATTCAAACAGAGCCATGGCCCTCAAACTCTTGAGTTAAACTACCTAACTCAAACCCAAAGGAAACAGTTTTCTCTGCAGTGACTTGAACTACTCATCCTCTCCTTGACAAATCATCAAACCTATTCCATCCACGACACCTCGACTCTCAATGCTTTCTCACATTCTTTTTTTAGACAGGATTGGTAGATGTCTACAAATGTTTTCTTTTTTTTGGTTGAACTTAATGGACCTGTGTCTTTTTTCAATCTGACTAACTATTTAACTATGTCTGGAAGGATCTACACTCCCTTTGAGGGATTATACTTTTTATTCCTCTTCTCATGATATCTATACCTGAATTGATCACTTTTGCGTACAGCGCACCTACCTTCTAGAACTCATCAAAGCCACTATCCTGATGGTGTTCTTGGCGAATCATGATTCAGTGGTGATCTCTTGTCATTCTTTATTATAGAAACCAATATTGTCCTGCTGGATCCTAAATGATTCTTTACTATCCAACCCCCTGGTCTTAGAAAAATCATGCTCCGTCGCTACAGAATATTTTTACTGAACTCTCACTCAGTCAGGTCCCCCACTACAGTGTGGGGCATTTACAAAGTATTCACACAGGGTGATCTGATTAAAAATTGTATTCAAAAAGCTACCATGAACAAGAGCAGCAGAAACAACAATTGGAAGAGGAATATCCTCAATCCTATGAAACCCATCAATTTAATCCCTCATCTTCCTTGAAATCCCACCTTGACAAAGCTAGAACTGAAATCTATGTGCTGGACTAGTCAAAAATCCTTTGCTCAAAGCAACAAACTAGGAACTAAGTTAGAGAAATGACTACGCCACTTCACCCCCCATGTAGTCCCAAGCTCTCTATGTATACAGCGGCACATATTCACAAGCAATCCAACTGGGGTTTTAGATGAATTCCAGTATCACTTATTCCAACTCTATTCCACCTCTGGCAGCTTCCCTGCACCCTGTGCTGATGCTTTCTTCCATAATTTCTGATTATCCGATTATCTCAACTCAGGAGCCAGAATGCCTATGAGAGGATATCACTGCTGAGGAAGTTAAACTTGCGATCAAGAGTCTAAAGATAAACAAATGCCTAGGCCCAAGTGGCTACAGCACCTTGTTTTGCCAGAAGCTCTCTGACCTTTTTATCCTGTATTTGCAGAAAGCCTTTAATCACCTTAAGGTGGGCAATCTCCTCTCACCAGACTTCTTGAGGGCTAATATAGCAATGCTTTCCAAACTGGTTACAGATTTGCACTCCTGGTAAGTATAGACCTATCTATCCTACATTTTGACATAAAGCTCCTAGCCAAAATTCTCCAGCTTCTATTAGACTCTGCAGAACCAAGTGGGCTTCTTCCCTCTTTGGGGAGCAGGAGACAATGTTTGCAGAGTAATACAGCTGATACATTTGGCAAACACCCAATCACACTATGTTGCCCTTCTCTCAATATTCGTAAAGCTTTTGGCACTGTCTCCTGGGACTACATTTTCTATGTTCTCCGTAAATGGGGCTTCAATATACAGTTCCTTTCTTGGATCTCTACCCTTTATGCCCAGTCTTTGGCAGTGTTGAAATATGAACCATTTGCAATACGAATGAGATTGGGCTGCCCTCTTTCCCCTATATTATTTATTTTGGCCCTTGAACACTTAGCAGTGGCTATTCGGGTGAATCCATACATATGTGGACTTCAAACATCTACATCCCGTATCCCATCTACATCCCACTACATACTGATGTTCACAGATGACACGTTGATGTGTATTTCTTCCCCTCACACTATGCTTCCTATCCTCTTTGCCCTCCTAGCAAACGTTAGCGTAGTCTCAAACTTACACATCAATTAAACTAAATCTAAAGCCCTAAACCTCACCTTGTTCACCAATTAGCTCCAAACACTCCGGGATATTATTTTGCCTGGCCTGACTCTTTACCCTACTTAGGCATCAAACTAACTTTGTCGTTTGAATTGCTGTTTAAAATGAATTTATGACTTCCGGTTCCGGCACCGCATGGAGTAGCTGCTCTTCATCTCAGCTCCTGCAGCTCAACTCCAAAAACCGGCATACAAAGCCCGCGAACCCGCCAATTACACCGGCACTAGCTCCACTCTATACCCGGTCATGAGATGGACCATTTTGTCGAAAAATCCGGCCCGCAATCGTACGCGCGGATGGCACAGCCGCAAATCGAGGCCCTGGCTTCAGCCTACACGGAGCCCCTCACAGAAACTGAGCCTGCCATGGAGGTAAGTGGCACTGCGGCCCCCTCCTTACCTGCTGACACACCAGCCCAACACACAGGAAGCCACAACACAGAGATGATTGCACAGGCTGTGGCAGCTCTTCTTTCCCCAATGATAACAGCCTCTGTGGAGAAGGCTGTCAGCGCAGGCATGCAACAGCTCCAGGCCCAGCTAGGGGAACATGCCTCCAGGCTGAATGAAGCTGAGCACCGCATAGCTAACATAGAGGAAAAATGGTACCATTCGCAATCCATAGAGCAGGCTCAAGATAAAACGAACAAATACATTCTTGAGAAACTGGATGATTTGGAAAATAGATCCAGAAGGAGCAATCTGCGATTTGTGGGCATTCCAGAATCGCTGCATCCTTCAGGCCTCACAGACTTATGTGCCAGGTGCATTCCCAAAGCACTAGGCCTTCCAGGCCCCTGCACAGTAAAACGTGCACACCGCATGGGAACCTTCAACTCTGATCGCAAATCGCCCCGTCCCACAATCGCCAAGTACCTCAACTACTCAGACAAAACTTTCATCTTACAGAAATTCATTCAATCTAGATCTCTTCAGATCGACGGAATGAAAATCCTGATTTTCGCGGATTACTCCATTGAGGTATCCAAGAAGAGGAAAGCCTTTCAACAAGTTTGCTCGGAGCTCCATCATCAACAAATCAAATTTACCTTAGCTTTCTCATCTAACCTCTGACTTAAAGCCCCTAATGGCGACCAGCTCTCCTTTCATGATTCAACTGAGGCTGAGGCCTTCCTAAGATCACTACGCATGGGCCCCCACATCAGCCACTCTTCCAGAGCAACTCCTGTCAACCGTGCTCTAGACCAGAGGAGCCCACGCAAAGACTCTCCAAAATGGTTCAGAGCCTCTGCCCGGACCATCATCGCTCCACACCCCGTTGAAGACCACTCTCATGGCTTCAAACTGTTTTCACTCACCACTTCGCCTCAAATGGCCATGATGGTTCAACCCTAACCGAGATGACTCTCACTAAAATTTCAATTTCTCTCTCAAGTTTGCTCTGTCCTCTTCCCCAGGCACTTCAGCTACTGGTAGGCCGAGTTGTATTCTAATGTTATACATACTGTTAACTTGTTAACTTGGTTTTTTGTTATACCTTAGGCACTGATTTTATTCCCTGGCTCTCCTGTGTTGCTCACTCCACCTTTCCTATGCACAACCCAAGCTTCCAGTATACATCACCCCCTTAACCATGGGTTTAAGTACAGCAGTCAATCGGTCTTGCAATGGGAGCTGGCCTACACGGTGACTCCATGCAGAAAAAAGCGAAGTTTATCGAATATGTTTTATTGTTTCTTTATGAAAATCATGTAATACCCGCACATACCCCCCCAGTGACCCCCCCAATATGAAACTAGTCTCCTGGAATGTCAAAGGGCTTTGTTCCCCCAATAAGAGAATGAAAATCCTCCGCCACCTTAAAAGACTCAAGACCCACATTGCCCTGCTCCAAGATACCCACCTTTTCTGACTTCCACCGCATTAAAAAATTATGGGTAGGCACGGTCCTAGGCTCAGATTTAAATGGACGCAAAGCAGGAGTCTTGATACTCATACACAAAAAACTCCCATGCACGGTCCTATCTGTTAAATCAGATTCACAGGGACGCCTTATTTCAGCCCACATTCAATTAGGAACCAAAGATTTGATAGTCTCCAACATTTACGCACCTAATAACCCCACTAAACAGTTTTTTAGTGAACTTTCGACATGGCTCCTTTGTGACCCAAACCTCCCGCATATAGTCAGCGGAGACTTCAACTCCACGATTCACCTGATAGATGACAGATCCACTCCTAAACGCCCACACTCCCCCCCAGACCACGATACGCAAACTCTTCTGGCCTCCACGATGGAGTCCTTCCATTTACACGACATTTGGCGCCTTCGGCACCCAGCTGATAGAGAATTTACTTTCTATTCAAACCCCCATAACGTTTTCACCAGAATTGACTATCTCTTCTGCTCAGACAACCTTATCCCCCTGATATCCGACGCTGACATTCACAACATTACCATATCTGATCACGCACCTATTTCAACCACGATCAACAATCCTGAGCTACACCCGAATCCTAAAATATGGCGATTCCCATCTTACCTCCACAATAACTCTGACTTCCGACACTGCATGGAAAATGCCTGGTCTGAATATATCTCGACCAATGCTGGACACTCTGACAACCCCAATCTATTTTGGTAAGCATGCAAAGCCTTCCTTAGAGGCCGTGTAATCTCCTATGCTGCTACTTTTAAGAGAAACGCACTCAAAAATTACAAACTAGCCAGCTCCTGACTGCACCAAGCCCAACGATCACTTTACATAGACAACTCCACTGACAATAGGAAGACATGGCAGTCAGCAAAGCAATCTTTTGACACTTGGGCCGAAACTCTGGAACTGACAAAAAAAAGCATACATGGATGCTACCCTTCACAAATTCGGCAATAAGGCAGGTAAACTCCTGGCCAAACTATGTAAGGGACCCAACCGCCCGACCTATATTACATCCCTCCGAGACACATCGGGTAACATCAAAACCACTCAGAAAGGCATAAACGAAGCCATGCTACAATACTACTCCTCCCTTTACGCGCCACACCCCATAGATACACCGACAGCATATTCTTTTCTTGAAAAGGTAACCCTCTCTCAAATCTCTCCTTCTCAGTTAGATGCTCTAAACGCACCTATCTCCCTCCATGAAATTTCCATTGCTATCAAAAACCTAGCCCCCTCCAAAGCCCCAGGCTCAGATGGCTTCACGGGTGAATTCTACAAGTCATTACAAACACTCTTAGAA
This sequence comes from Aquarana catesbeiana, assembly GCF_042186555.1. Classification (NCBI taxonomy): domain Eukaryota; kingdom Metazoa; phylum Chordata; class Amphibia; order Anura; family Ranidae; genus Aquarana; species Aquarana catesbeiana. The sequence continues at coordinate 714,286,477 of NC_133324.1, read as the reverse complement.
CCCACCCTCCACAAAGTCTATCATCACATATGGTCAGGGGGCTCCTACCTACCCAAGGGTAACCAAGCCATTATCAAATTACTGGCCAAAAAAGGTAAAGGCCCTCAAGAACCAGGCTCATATAGACCTATTTCACTCCTAAACCTGGATGTCAAGATCCTTTCCAAAATTATTGCCACTAGATTAGCCGACATCATACCCTCTCTGATACACCCTGCCCAATCAGGGTTCGTGAAAGGCAGAACTGCCACCATGAAAATCAGAAAGATGATGATGGCCCTGGAACATGCCAAATGTAATCCAGAGGGAAATTATGCTATCATTACCCTAGATGTGGAGAAAGCCTTCGATAACGTTAGTTTCGAATGGCTTTCCATGGTCATGACTAAAATGGGATTCTCAGGCCCTTTCGCCCATCTTATAAACACCATGTATACCGCCCCAGCAGCTAGACTGGTAGCAGCAGGCCTCCTCTCGGAGGAATTCCGCCTGCACAAAGGCACTCGGCAGGGTTGTCCCCTATCCCCACTCCTTTTCAACATTGCTTTAGAACCCCTGTCTAGATATTTGTCCACATAGCCCCACTACATGGCATTCCCATCGGTAAACACGAGCTTCGTACCTCACTCTTCGGCGGACGATGTGCTTATATTCTCAGCAAACCCCTCTTTTGACATGCTTACGATTAAATCAATTTTTGACCAATTTAGGTTATGCTCGGGCCTTCACATAAATTACAACAAAAGTGAAATCCTCCCCATAGGCACCCTGTCCAACCCTATATAAGAAAGGGAAGGAAGGGGTCAAGAGGAGATCCCCCCCAAAAAAAAAAAAAAAAAAAAAAAAAAAAAAAAAAGATGGTCCGCTCAAGAACAAACAGTTGAACCTACAAAAACTTTATTGTGTCACAATATGTAGAAACATAATCCAACAACCATGTGTATTTAAAAATAGGGCAGATAAAAGTCCTATTGTGTGCTGGTGGCCACCACAGACATTACACATATATCTCATGCATTCATGCACTCACACTCATCAATTAAACAGCATGCAGCCTTTTGGATTGAACAATGAATTTAATTTATCCCCATTTTTGGAACAATGACTTAAATATTCACAATCTAAATGTTCCCATCCGAAAATTGATTGGTTCTAACTGAGGATCCACATCTTCTCCTGCCCATAACGGGCAGCTTTTAAAGAAAATTGACTGTGTGTAGTGTTGCTCACGACCATGTCTCTGCTCTCTACACGAATATCAGCGAGTGACATGTGAGACGTAACCTATGCGAGACAGTGGCCCATGACCTCATTCCATCCCAGCTTGCCTCGATCATTTGGCTACCAACCAACTGATTGAATTGAAGCCGCACTGCCCCCAGATTATGAAATTTTCATATTTTAAATTATAATCTGTACAACAGATTATTCTGTTGTTCCATGTGCGGGTAATACCAGTGTAATGCCTATATGTAACTACATATCCGGACTATCCGGAATCACTTTGTACTAATTTGTCCTATGCGACTTCACAGGCAATCTCACTGGTAACAATGTTTTTATCCCGTGTGTGGATGACAATACATGGGACGTGAGCTGCCATTTAATTTGGCCAAAGCGATGGTTGGTTGCATATATTCATACTCATTATTTTTATTCCGTGTGTGTATGCCATGCAATTTTTGATCAACTATTGGGACATCTCTGTTTATTGTCAGGATGATGATATGTGTTGCAATTTAATTCGGAACAATAGACTGTTCCCTCTTGCTCCCATATATCATTTTTTTTTTATTTTGACTATCTTATTATTATTATTATTATTTAGTATATGGTTATATATGCACGGTTTGTTTTTGGAAATGCAGCATTCCTCAATTGGCTTTTATGTATTGATAGCAGTTGCTTGACAAGCCTTTTTCCGTTATTTCATGATGGTAAGAGATGCAATATTCAAATCTGACCACATACACAAGTCAATCAGATTGAATCTCTATGTATCCATTACCCTCAATGGTTTTGTCTAAATAGATGTATGTATGGGTGTGATTGGCACATTTTTGGTGATTGCAATTATGGTCAAGCTATGGTATTCAGGTGTTAATTAAGAAGACAGGAAATTGAACACTAGCCCTCTGGCTATTTAAACATCCAGCTACTGATACCACATTAGCTCTGAGGAAGCTTGGCAACAAGCGAAAGCGCTCAGCATTTGACCCATGTGCAGGTGGCACACAGACTCTCACACTCTAACTACAATATCCTTCCAAATTGGATGTGAACATCTCTAACGATCCTGATCGGATCAATCAAGATTTGGGATATCAGGTGAAACCTCTGCGGTGAACACGGACGCCGAGCGTCTCTCCGGATTGCTTATACCATTGGATATGAGACACTAACAATCTTGACCCTTGTGACTCACCTTACCTTCTGCCGGAGGATACCCGGAAGTAACCCGCTCATGCCCACAACAAGCTAATACCGCATGAACGTGTTTTCAAACCCACACGAACGCGGCCATCAGCAACTCCTTTGGGCTCTACTCCTTCTTCATTGAAGACGTCAGACGGTGAGCTAAAATGTACCCTCACATTCATGAGGCATTTTGTTTATGGCCATTTTCCGTCCATCCTTAAAAGCCCTCTATGTGAGGTTGCTTGAGTTGCAATTGTTCACCACACAATCAGGACACCGTTTCCTTCCTTGGCTCTGGTTGATTGACACATACATATGTCTAACCAGCCATTGGTTCACATCCGAGGGGACTTTTGTTGTGTATTAGCACTTGCACTTTACCTACAAGGACCTAGTCTACCCACTTATGTAGCCAATCCAGCTCTGGAATTCCAGTGAAATAGTATAGACCCGGGTCTCTAGTGACTTTAATTGATGAGTGTGAGTGCATGAATGCATGAGATATATGTGTAATGTCTGTGGTGGCCACCAGCACACAATAGGACTTTTATCTGCCCTATTTTTAAATACACATGGTTGTTGGATTATGTTTCTACATATTGTGACACAATAAAGTTTTTGTAGGTTCAACTGTTTGTTCTTGAGCGGACCATCTTTTTTTTTTTTTTGGGGGGATCTCCTCTTGACCCCTTCCTTCCCTTTCTTATATATGCTTTATGGTCCATTGAACAACCGTTTGACAGCTAGTCAGCTACATACCACTGAGTTATATGATTAATGATACGGGTGACATGAGAGACATATTAATTTGATTAATTACCACAGTGGGAGGGAATTCCCCTTCCCCCGTTTGTCACCCCAGAACCTACTATTGGACGACTTTAAGGTGTCCTTCCCCCCTTTTCTTTTCATATGCATCATTGTAGGATTTGACTTCCTTTCTGGACCCTTAGTCTCCGTGTCAGGCAGTAACGGCATCCACCCCATGGTTTTTAATAGCACACCCTAGTGCATATGTTTAAGATTAGACTCTATAACCATGTTTTTAACATATCTATATTGGCTTGTTGAGCAACTGTTTTAAATCTTGTGATTGAATCCCTCTTCCCTCCTTTCCTTTCCCCCCCCCCGGCCCCCCTCCCTGTTTCCCCCCCCCCCCCCCCGTTCCTCCTTCCCCCTTTTTTTTTTTTTTTTTTTTTTTTTTTTTTTTTTTTCCTCCGCCCTTCCTGACCCTCTTTCCTTTCCTGGTTTCCCCCCTCCTCCCCTTCCCGGGAACAATGGCGTATGTACTGGCGGATGAGATTGACTTAGAGATACAGTCTGCGTTTTCTAGTGAAACTCCAGCTGCATCCAACCATGATGAGACTCTTAAAAAATTGTTTAAGAATCATAAAAAATTAACTATAAAATTCCTTAATAGGAAATGGGACATTTCCTCATTGAAGTCCCACATTGAACATAAAGTTATTCCTAGAGGGCTGAGGGAAAGAGTAGTACCTGCTGCTCATCTACATACACCGAGGTTCCTGGAAATATGGAAACAAAGTTGTCTCGATCGTGGACTAGCAGTTCTGCACATGATTATCAATGAAGAACAAATACAATTGGATGACCTCAAAAAAGAGATCGATATCAGTGCACAGCTGCTAGAGCCATATAAAAATGATCAGGATTTCAACAAATACAATGACTCGCTCAAGAAGGAGGTTGAAAAGACACAAAAAACCCTTAAAATCACTAAACAAGAGAAATTTAAGCAAAATCTTTTAGATTGGGAGAAAGGAGATATCTTTGACCCCACAGTACCTCGAGGGAGGAGTAGATCACGCAAGGGCAGGAGAAATCGATCAGGTACATCTAGACCTAGATATACATCTACTGACAGTGACCCTGAACAACCAGAGAAAACCGTGGCTTTTTTAGATCAGGAAGGGGACATCATCCCCAGGACAGGCACCCAACCAACCACATCCATGACCAAGACCCAGGCTCAAACCAACAGAGGAAACCGGGGAAAGGGAAAGGAAGGAAGAGGAAAATCAAAGGGAACTCAGGTCAGGGCCACGCAAGCTTTAAATAGCGAAGTAAATCAATCTAGTGACCACTCAGAACAAATACAATCTGATCTGAAGGTTGTTAACCTATCAGATTTCCCCCTAAATCACCACCACATTTCACTGCTGCAAAAAGGCCTAACATTCTCCCCCACTACAACGATGAGCGAATTTGAGGTCTTCAAAGATATCAATTTGTTCTTGAGGAAATTAATTTTTAGGTACTGGCATGCAAAGAGGGACACCCAAGATATAGACGCGGACCAACTAGACAAACAAGAGCGCGACTCTCTCGAAGCCCTAATAGCCCTCCTTGATGAAAATCAACAGTGGAACTCAGAAGGGGAAGCCACCCAAGTGTCGCCTAGCTGCCCCCGCCCATCCCAACTGACGATTAAATCCCAAAAAATGCCCCCCCTGTCCAAACATAGACATATCCAGCTCTTTTTGGAACAAGTAAAAAGGGACCTTATGGGGGTCAATTGGGAATATAAAGGATATGACAATCTTAGCCGGGAAGAGAGAAGGGCCCTACGGGAATTAGAAAATGCAAAGGATATTGTTATTAAAGCAAGCGATAAGGGAGGCAACACGGTCCTTATGTCACATACTCTATATGAGGAGCAAACCATGCGCCTTCTCCGTGATGGATCTACATATCTACGTCTATACCAGAACCCCTTTCCCCAAATGATATCAGACTTAAACTTTAAACTTGAACTAGCCCTTGAAGCAGGTCTAATTACCAAAAGGGAACTCGAATACCTCAGAGTCAGTGAATTCAACATCCCTACCCTATACACAATTCCTAAACTACATAAGTCCATTACCGACCCCCCGGGGAGACCAATTGTATCAGCTGTAAAGGGTCCCCTCGAGAGGGTCGGTAAGTACGTGGACGCACTGATTAAAGAACTTGTACATGAACTACCATCATATGTTCAGGACACACGGGATGTTTTGGGGCACCTGGAAGACATATCGATACCCAAAGGTATGTTACTGGTCGGAATTGACGTGGAGTCGTTATACACGTCAATTCCGCACAGATGGGGACTAGCAGCGACACAATTCTTTTTGGAAAATAAATTTCCGTCATTAGCAGGCCAAAATGAATTTATCATTGAACTATTGCAATTTATGTTAGAAAACAATTATTTCCAATTTCTTGGGATATACTACAAACAAATTAGGGGCACATCGATGGGTGCCCCATGGGCCCCATCATATGCATGCCTGCACCTTGGCTTCTGGGAGTCTGAGTGTGTGTACCCCTCGTTGATGTACCTCAGCCACTGTCGTTTGTGGCTGTGGTACATCGATGACGTGATCATGATTTGGGACGGCCTGCCATCTGAATTGACACAATTCATTAATGAACTTAATGACAACGACCGTAATATTAGGTTAACATATACGTATGACACCAATGAATTGTCATTTCTGGACCTTACGGTGTTTGTCAGGGATGATAAGTTACATACAAAAACCTTTCGAAAAGACACAGCGGCAAACACTTTACTGCTAGCGTCCAGCCACCATCCCGTATCTCTGAAACGGGGTATCCCCGTGGGACAGTTCCTCCGCGCAAGAAGGAACTGTTCAGAGGAGGGGGATTTCCACAGGGAAATGTATGACCTACATGGGAGGTTTCGTGATAGGGGTTACTCGCATACGGACATCAGACGTGCTAGAAAAAGAGCACTACAGACAAATAGATCGTCTTTGTTGGTGAACTCTACTAAAGAAAAAGCAAAAACCTCAAGCCACCCTCCCCTTAGAATCATTACCAAATTTGGTACCCAGTGGGACCAAATCAAAGAAATTCTGGGCCGACATTGGCACATTTTATCTGAGGCCCCCATTTTGGGAAAGCTTGTCAGCAAAAAACCTCTGCTCACTGCCCGTAGAGCTACAAATTTAAGGGATCGCCTGGTACACTCAGAGTACACCCGCCCTAAAAAACGCAGCTGGCTTACTGATCTTCCACCCCTTAGGGGTATGTACAGTTGCGGTAGATGCCATATATGTAGACACGTGGATAGGACGGATGTGTTCGCCAGTTCTGACAATAAAAGACAATTTAGAATCAATAATTTTATCAACTGTACAACCACACGGGTAGTCTATATGTTGACCTGCCCGTGTGGCCTTATCTATGTTGGCAAGACCAAAAGAGAGCTAAAAGTCAGAACTGGCGAACACATCCAAAGTATTATCAACAAGGATGATGACCGGCCACTATCATTGCACTTTCTTGATAAACATGAAGGTAAACCGGATGGCCTTAGGGTTAAGGGTATATACAAGCTTAATTTGCCCCATAGACGTGGAGATTTTGATAAGATCTTATGTCAGAAGGAGAAGATGTGGATCTTCTATTTAAACAGCATGCAGCCTTTTGGATTGAACAATGAATTTAATTTATCCCCATTTTTGGAACAATGACTTAAATATTCACAATCTAAATGTTCCCATCCGAAAATTGATTGGTTCTAACTGAGGATCCACATCTTCTCCTGCCCATAACGGGCAGCTTTTAAAGAAAATTGACTGTGTGTAGTGTTGCTCACGACCATGTCTCTGCTCTCTACACGAATATCAGCGAGTGACATGTGAGACGTAACCTATGCGAGACAGTGGCCCATGACCTCATTCCATCCCAGCTTGCCTCGATCATTTGGCTACCAACCAACTGATTGAATTGAAGCCGCACTGCCCCCAGATTATGAAATTTTCATATTTTAAATTATAATCTGTACAACAGATTATTCTGTTGTTCCATGTGCGGGTAATACCAGTGTAATGCCTATATGTAACTACATATCCGGACTATCCGGAATCACTTTGTACTAATTTGTCCTATGCGACTTCACAGGCAATCTCACTGGTAACAATGTTTTTATCCCGTGTGTGGATGACAATACATGGGACGTGAGCTGCCATTTAATTTGGCCAAAGCGATGGTTGGTTGCATATATTCATACTCATTATTTTTATTCCGTGTGTGTATGCCATGCAATTTTTGATCAACTATTGGGACATCTCTGTTTATTGTCAGGATGATGATATGTGTTGCAATTTAATTCGGAACAATAGACTGTTCCCTCTTGCTCCCATATATCATTTTTTTTTATTTTGACTATCTTATTATTATTATTATTATTTAGTATATGGTTATATATGCACGGTTTGTTTTTGGAAATGCAGCATTCCTCAATTGGCTTTTATGTATTGATAGCAGTTGCTTGACAAGCCTTTTTCCGTTATTTCATGATGGTAAGAGATGCAATATTCAAATCTGACCACATACACAAGTCAATCAGATTGAATCTCTATGTATCCATTACCCTCAATGGTTTTGTCTAAATAGATGTATGTATGGGTGTGATTGGCACATTTTTGGTGATTGCAATTATGGTCAAGCTATGGTATTCAGGTGTTAATTAAGAAGACAGGAAATTGAACACTAGCCCTCTGGCTATTTAAACATCCAGCTACTGATACCACATTAGCTCTGAGGAAGCTTGGCAACAAGCGAAAGCGCTCAGCATTTGACCCATGTGCAGGTGGCACACAGACTCTCACACTCTAACTACAATATCCTTCCAAATTGGATGTGAACATCTCTAACGATCCTGATCGGATCAATCAAGATTTGGGATATCAGGTGAAACCTCTGCGGTGAACACGGACGCCGAGCGTCTCTCCGGATTGCTTATACCATTGGATATGAGACACTAACAATCTTGACCCTTGTGACTCACCTTACCTTCTGCCGGAGGATACCCGGAAGTAACCCGCTCATGCCCACAACAAGCTAATACCGCATGAACGTGTTTTCAAACCCACACGAACGCGGCCATCAGCAACTCCTTTGGGCTCTACTCCTTCTTCATTGAAGACGTCAGACGGTGAGCTAAAATGTACCCTCACATTCATGAGGCATTTTGTTTATGGCCATTTTCCGTCCATCCTTAAAAGCCCTCTATGTGAGGTTGCTTGAGTTGCAATTGTTCACCACACAATCAGGACACCGTTTCCTTCCTTGGCTCTGGTTGATTGACACATACATATGTCTAACCAGCCATTGGTTCACATCCGAGGGGACTTTTGTTGTGTATTAGCACTTGCACTTTACCTACAAGGACCTAGTCTACCCACTTATGTAGCCAATCCAGCTCTGGAATTCCAGTGAAATAGTATAGACCCGGGTCTCTAGTGACTTTAATTGATGAGTGTGAGTGCATGAATGCATGAGATATATGTGTAATGTCTGTGGTGGCCACCAGCACACAATAGGACTTTTATCTGCTCTATTTTTAAATACACATGGTTGTTGGATTATGTTTCTACATATTGTGACACAATAAAGTTTTTGTAGGTTCAACTGTTTGTTCTTGAGCGGACCATCTTTTTTTTTTTTTTTTTTGGGGGGATCTCCTCTTGACCCCTTCCTTCCCTTTCTTATATATGCTTTATGGTCCATTGAACAACCGTTTGACAGCTAGTCAGCTACATACCACTGAGTTATATGATTAATGATACGGGTGACATGAGAGACATATTAATTTGATTAATTACCACAGTGGGAGGGAATTCCCCTTCCCCCGTTTGTCACCCCAGAACCTACTATTGGACGACTTTAAGGTGTCCTTCCCCCCTTTTCTTTTCATTTACCCTGTCCAACCCTTCCTAGAATCTAAATTCCATATTCTCAGTCGCAAAATCCCACATCACCTACTTAGGAATAAAAATAGGGAAATTACCCTCCTCTCTCTATCACCTCAACTATCCCCCCCTGCTCACAAATATCTCTCAAGAACTAGACAACTGGATGGATCTACCTCTTACGCTCCTAGGAAGATGCCATATAGTGAAAATGGTCAGTTTCCCCGCCTACTCTACCCACTACAAACCATTCCCTTACTCTTGCACCATAAGGACACAACAATTCTCAATACTGCCAGCTCCAAATTCCTGTGGTGAAACAAGCGACCATGCATTGCATTCACAAAGTTATATCTTCCCAGGCGCGAAGGGGGTATTAGTCTCCCTAATGTCAGAACCTACAATCTAGCCTGCCTCTTGAGGATAAGGTTGGACTGGGTAGCTCAAACATCTCGTTACTCCAATTTCCCCCTGGAAACTGAAATGGTTCACCCATACTCCTTGGTAGCTCTCCTTCACTGCAAGTGGAAATCCATTCCTCCGCCCTTTCAACACAACCTCCTACTCCGGGACACAGCCATTGCTTGGAGGGAAATCCGGAAAAGCCTTAAACTCTCACCTTTCATATCTAGCAACCTTCCAATACAAAGAAACCCGTGTTTTCCCCCAGGCCTGGAACGCCAACCGTACGCCACCTGGCAGCAGAAAGGCCTCACCAACTTTTCCTCGCTTTGTGACTTATGCCGCGTACACACGGTCGGACTTTTCATCTACAAAAGTCCGACAGCCGGTCCGACAGACTTCCTGCGGACTTTCAGCGGACTTGCGGCAGACTTTCTAACGAACGGACTTGCCTACACACGACCACACAAAAGTTTGACAGCCTAGTACGCGGTGACGTACATCAAGTCCGGCGAGACTATAAAACGGAAGTTCAATAGCCCGTACGACACCCTTTGGGCTCCTTCTGCTAATCTCGTGTTTATCTCGTGTTAGTAGAAGTTTGGTGAGAGACGATTCGCGCTTGTGAGACTCGTATTTTTCAGTTCGTTTTAACTGTTGTTCAGTCTGTGCTTGTGAGGTTTGTATCTGCTTTTCAGTGCGTTTGGTCAGTTGGCATTGAGAAATCTTTGTTTTATTGGCCGCTCGTTCCTGATTTTCAGGTCGTTCTTCACAGGCCTTGCTGTTCTTCAGTGCGTTCTGTTAAGTGCGTTCTGACCAGCTGACCGTTTTATAGCCATGTTACCTGTACGTACTCGTCGTCGAGCTCGTGCATTGTATGTGTTTGGTGCTGTAGTTTATTCTTCAGACCAAGACCAGTCCATGAACAGGGCGAGGAGGAGTTCATGGACCAAGAATTGGTTGCTCCAGCGTGACCAGTTCTGTCACATGCCATTGCTCCGTGAGATCCGTGAGAATAATCCTGAGGATTTCAGGAACTATCTCCGGATGACGGACCCCGTTTTTGACCGTTTGGTGGCTTTGCTGACCCCCTATATCAGCAGGCAGGATACCTGCATGAGGCAAGCCATCACTCCGGAGCAGAGGCTAGTTGCCACGTTGCGGTACTTGGCGACGGGGAGAAGCCTGCAGGACCTCAAGTTCTCGACAGGCATCTCCCCCCAGGCTCTGGGGATCATTATCCCAGAGACCTGTTCTGCCATCATCCAGGTCCTGCAGAAGGACTATATTAAGGTAAGAATTTTTTCTTTTATTAGCATCACATGTTCTTTTATTTATTCTTTGATAATGTAATGTATTTCTTAGCTCAAACACTACTTACCATCATTGTAATATAGTGTGAATGTCCCCTTTTTCTTCTCACGCATGCTTGATTTGTTTCATGTTCTTTTTTGTCATGCATGTATATTTGCCTTCAATAACCTCTCCAGCATACAATGCTGGTCACATATTCACCTAGTCTACTCACTTTGAATGTATTTAGTCAGCTGAATTGTATTTTGTTTCCCCTAAACTGTATCCAAATAGTGTGCTTATAATTAGCTTGATTTCAAACCCCCCCCCCCCCAATAATTTGCTAGAATCTTCTGTGGTGTTGATTTTTAAAAAGCAAATATATGTTGCACTTTGCAAAATGCATGTGCACTCTACAAGTGCATTTGCTCCAGTGCTTTAGTAAATGAGCAGAAGCTCTGCTGATTTCCATCATCAAATCATATACAAGCCACAAAGTGTTTTCATTAATTGCCCTTGCATGTGGTTGTGTACTCCTTGCAACATGAAAGCCTTTTTACCTTACCTCATTTACTTTAAGCTGGGGAGCAACTGCACTTGCAGAGTGGGACAACTGCAGTCTTGTAGCCTTTTTAGTCCATAAATCCCTGTGTGTCCTAAAATTAATATTTTTTGGTAATTTCACCACCCCCTAAAATGTAATCAATGTTCCATCAGAGGGGGTGAGCAATCTGATAAGTGTGCCTTTCAATATTATTTCTTCCATAAGATATACATTATTTAATGTTATACTGATGCTGTGGAATAATGTTTTTAATTGTATAATTTTCTTGCCATGTTCGATTCAAAATTACTGATTTTTGTTTTCTTGTTTGATTCCCCAGTTTCCTTCAATGCCACAGGAATGGCAGACTGTGGCATCCCATTTTGCCACCCGTTGGGACTTTCCCAATTGTGGAGGGGCTATAGATGGGAAACATGTCCACATTGTGCCACCACCCCATTCGGGGTCATACTATTTTAATTATAAGGGGTTCCACAGTATAGTTTTAATGGCGGTGGTGTCGGCACACTATGAATTTCTATATGTGGACATGGGGAAGAATGGCCGGATGTCGGATCGAGGAGTATTTGCCCAGACGGAGTTCTGCCAGCATCTCCAGAGTGGTGGCCTGGGATTGCCACCTGATGCGGATAACGTGGAAGGACTCCCCTTTGTCTTCATTGCCGATGAAGCCTTCGCTCTGAGCAAGCACCTCATGAGGCCATTCCCCCAAAGAACCCTCACCCCGGAGAGGAGGGTTTTTAATTTCCGGCTGGCCAGAGCTAGAAGAGTGGTTGAGAATGCGTTTGGGATTCTGGCCAGCCGGTTCCGTCTGTTTCAAACCTCCATTAATTTGGCGGAATACAAACTTAATTTTATCATTTTATCGTGCTGCATCCTGCACAACTTTTTGCACAAACATTCTCAAAATTATATGGTGCCAGTTGGGCCTGAGGCCGGACTTATCGTTGAGAATCTTACGGGCCTGGATACTGTCCATACTGGCTTGGCCCCCCAAAGTGCCCGTCAAGTTAGACAGCAATATGTTAATTATTTTATGGGTAGGGGGGCCATTGCAATGGGCCAGGATATCTAAAGATTTAAAATAAAAACAATCTTGATGAAATCTTGAATTATATTTATTGCTTGCCTTTCTTTTGGGCTTTCTCCTAGGTTATGGTCGAGCAGTTGTAGTGCCAACTGTATTTTCCTTGTAAATTTCTAAATAAGCTCCATTGCCACTGTAAACCACTTTTTTGAAATTTATAAACAAACTGATACTGAGCATTGAAATAACAAACCACACATTTATTTAATTCTAAGCAGATGTTTTTAATCTTTGGTATCCATTCAGTTATGCATTTAGTATAAAATGTTCCTAGCCAAAAATATAAAGATATATTAAATAAATTTAGAATAATATAATTAGAGTTAAATATTTTTAGATAATCAAAAATAAAATTTGTTGGGCATTTTGATTTTAGCAAACAGGCCTTTTTTTTTTTTTGGTGTTTTTTAAAATCCTTTTTTTTTTTTTTTTCTTTTTTCAAATCCTTTTTTTTTTTTTTTTGGTGTTTTTTAAAATCCTTTTTTTTTGTCATTTTTCAAATCCTTTTTTTTTTTTTTTGGTGTTTTTTAAAATTCTTTTTTTTTTTTGTCTTTTTTCAAATCCTTTTTTTTTTTTTGGTGTTTTTTAAAATCCTTTTTTTTTTTTTTGTCTTTTTTCAAATCCTTTTTTTAATTTTTTTTTTGTTTTTTTTTAAAAATAGGCCTCCTTTTTTAAATGTTGTTAAACAGGCATATAATTTAACAGAAAATAATAAAGAGAAGGCCCAGAATGGGGTCAGCAAACCAGGAAATGAAGGACATGATCGATGTTTTGGGGTTTAAAAAAGGGCATTTAGATTTGACCCAAAACATCAATCATGTCCTTCATTTCCTGCTGCATACGATCCAGCCGATTCTGCATTTGATCGATCTCCCCATTCCAGGCCATTATTTGAGCAATTAGCCGTTGGGCACTGTCTGTGGTGAAATAGTCACTTGGACCTAAAGTGGAATGAAAAAAAAAATATGTTTAGAAATATGCACACATAGTTTACCTTACCATAAAGCTGGTGTCTCAGACACTGACCTGGTGGGGTGCCCATGTCGCATACTTCATGAACATCCTCGGGGGTGGCGCTGTTGCTTGACTCAAGCACAACCAGATCACCTAAAATAGAGTAGAAAAATTACATAAAATAAAAGGCAGCCATGCATAGATTACCGTAAGCTGGTGTGTCAGACACTCACCTGGTGGGGTGCCCATGTCGCCCACCTCTCCTTCCTCCACATCCTCAGTGGGGCTTGGGCTGATTTCCCAAGTATATTCTTTTGCTGGGGGGGGACTGGGTTCCTCTTGTTGGCTGAGTGATTTTTCCCCTATGTGAAGCAAAAAATTAATATACTTAGCACACAGATATTTTAGTACATACTAATCTTCAAACATTTGTAGTGAAGTGGTGTACAAATTGTCTGTTTGTGTAGAGTTCCTAGTAGACTTCAAGATTTTAATTTCTAAAGACATATCAAGATAGATAGATATCTCGATATCTAGATATCAATATCAAAATATATCAAAAAATCTTTGGATCTCTCTCTCTCTATATATCTATAACTAAATATAAATCTTCAATCTGAAACAAAATCTAAATCTAAAAATAGATATTAATTTAATTAAAAAAAAAGAAAAAAATTCTATATCTATCTATATCTACCTATATATCTATATACATACATATATACATACATACATATGTATATGTGTATATATATAGAGAGAGATATATATGTATATATTATATATAGATATGTAACGATGTTTATTAAAAGATCGTTTTAAACGATGCAAACAATCGTATAGGAATGAAAAGCACATGGAGCGGTATACGAGGTAATCAACACAAGATGAAAACACAGGTACTTACTTTTTTGCAGCACTTTACGGATCCGTCTGTACTGATCCGGCTCCCTGAGTTTCAGGTCAGACCATCTTTTTCTAATTTGATCCTTGGAGCGCTGTACCCCAAAATAAGCCTGTAAAGTGTCCACCACCTTCGCCATTATTTTGGCCTTGCGCAAATTTGGCCGGGCGTACGGCCCATACTTCCCATCATAGTCCTTTTTTTTAAGAATGGCCACCATCTCCA